>NW_012267241.1:1039804-1069662 GCF_000151885.1 Dipodomys ordii
TCGCCTGCCATTACCAAGTGACGAATTACAAGGCTGCAAGAAACCTTTGCAAGCCGTGAATAATAAACTACAAAATTTGATCAACTTGTTAGAGGAGGGAGACTGAATTATCTCTAGGTTCACTCTATAAAAAATAATGTTGAAAAAAAGCATAGTCATTTAAAGAGATGATCAAAGTGCTGGGAGACAAAAAAAAAACAGTGGGGAGGAAAATATTACAGCTGTGTGTCAGTTATCCTAAATTTTATGGTGCCTGTGGAATTTGTCAGCTTTTTAGTTTGTTGTGACTTTTGCTTTTCTTGATGGAATTTCGCTTTCAAACATAATTTTGCACTTGTGATTCTGAATTCATTTTCTTCATGAGTCTCCAACAGCAAGAGAGCTTTAGGCCTGACAAACTCTATTTTCCTTATCAGCTCACCCTCTGCAGAGAACTCTGTCTTCCAGCCTGTTGATTGAACTGTGGCTGCAGAGACTTGAGGCATAAGGACAGAACCTGGAGTGGCCCCATGTGGTACCCACCATGAGGGTAACGTGGTTCTGGCTGACATCACACACCCACAGAGACCACCTGCCTTTTACTCTACGTGGAGCAAAACTTTTACCATGCAGCCTTCCCACCAACCATCTTGTCAGAGTCTGGCTGGGCCCTGCCAACCCCTTCCTGCATTTCCTTTTAATAAAATTTAATGTTTTCATTTTCAAAGACCTAGAAAATCCAAACACTTTTTAAAAGCCCCTAGGAACTATAAAAATTAATAGCACAGGGATAATTTCTTTTTCAGTGGCGACTCAATTAAACCTGCCAAAGTCAGACAGTGTGATTTAAATGCACCACTTGCAGAGGGGCCTGAGCAGAGCAAGCAAACAGGGACTGAAACAATAATATTTACCAATTACCCTCTTGGACGTTTCCCACCCGGCCTTTTCCCTCCAGAGAGAATTTTTTTCCCCCTTCCCTCCCTCCCTCCTCTCTTGGGGCCAAGGGCTCAGCATCCCTAATTGTTTTCTCCTTGAATGGTCACATTGCTATCAACAAGTGACTGAACTTCTCAGGGTAATGGAAAAATACCACCCGGGCTGCCTGCCCAGGGCAACAAGCCACATGGACATCATCCCGAATATAGAGCTGAGCTCAACTTTGAAAATGGGAGAATGGATCCAAGTTCATCCCAGCCAGACCAGACAGCTCACATTCCATGCTTAGTCCTGCCCCAGGGCACTTGCTCCTGCAGTTCCTCCCACCAAGAATGTCCTCTCTTCTAGCCACCAAGCTTAACTCCATGTTTTCTTTGAGGGTTTTTTTTTTAAATCACGATCAAGTTCTTTTAGGAAAGCCTTACTAGTAAAAGCCATGCCTATGTCAATGTTCTCCTTTAATCTGTCTATCTACCCAGGCCAACTGCACAGTCTCTTATTTATGTCTGAGCACTGCCCTAGAGCTTAACATACAGCTTTCTAATAGGCTGATCCCTACTGCAGATTGTAAGCTCAAGGCAAGAACTCCTCTGCATCTGTTAACTGCAGTATGTAGTTTGCTGCTCCATACATAATGGACTGGAAATTCCCAACATTCTCCCCACACTGGGAAGTTCTATGTGCCTTTGGAATGGAGCACCAAGATTTCAAACTGCACTGCTCACTATTAAACAAATAAGCACTACCTAAGCTCAGCGTCCAGTGATGAAGAACCGATAAAGAAGATGAGTTGTAGAGCAGTTATGTCTGTTAAGACACAATTTATGTAACTTCAGTGGCACTCAACCAATACCATGAAACATCCCATGGATCTATATGAACATATTTGTGTGTGAACATAGATTAGAAGGAAATACACATAGTTCATCCTAGGAATTGCCACTGGAGAGGGAAGGAGAGAAAAGAGGTGGTAGAGCCCCAGTGTTGGATTTATTCTTCTGGATATGTTTTTCCTTTCACTATAAGAATCAGAAGCTAAGGACCAGGTCTGGTGGTGCATACCTATAATTCTAGCACTCGAGAGGCTGAGGCAGAAGGATTATAACTTCCAGACCCGTCTGGGCTTCATCACAAGACCTTGTCTCAAGCAAGCAAAGAAGCCAAGCAACTAGGCCAGTGTTTAAGATGTGGCAGTACTGCTTAGTGACTGGATGAGTGGGAGGTGAGAGGCTGTCAGGATGCCCCAGCCAGCTGCCTTTGTCTTGGCTCATGGCTGAACTGATTTCCCCTTTCTCATCTGCAGCATAGTGTCTGTCCTTGGTCAGTTGGAAAATGTGGGTGGAAGTGATAGAGGACCCCTGGAGCCGGGTCCTTGGCACACATGGCCTGGGCTTAACAGCCCTGGCAATAGGCAAGCTGGCCCCTCGTGTTGCTGCCAGGCTCTCCAGGAGCTCTGCAGACTCAGCAAGGCTATGGGGAATAGGAGGGAAGCTTGAGGCCTGAGCCTGGCCCCTGAGCCTCCTGCTGCCTGTGCTGCTGGCCCTTTGTCCTCACCCCACAGGCACTTTGCCCTTTGTCTCACCCGGCTTCTTTACTGTCCCCCAAACTTATGGTGCTCATTTCCGATCGTCTTTCCTTCTAGAAGTCCTCCTAGCAGCAAGCTGATTTTACAGCACATCCTCAACCACAAACTCCTCTGCCTTGTCCAGTCACTGTCTCTGGTGATGCTTTCTCTCCACCCAGCTCTCATTCCCTCACTCCTGGTCCCTTCTCCCAGCCCCCCTCAGAATTCTTATCTGTACTGCTTGTTTTGGCTTTAGCCACACGCGGCTCTGTGCTGTTGCTTATGTCTTGGTGACAGGGACGAGACCTCATCTTTGTATCTCCCTGTTAGGGAATGACCTCAGTTTGACTTTTTGGTGCCAAGTAGAATGGACAGGAATAATAACAATGGACCTAGTGTTCCTCTGTGAGTCTGATGGGTTTACTATAATGGTTCAAAATTTCCAGAATGAGGTAAAAGGTAGTCTTCCTGGAGAGAGGTGAGGATAAGCAGAAAGGCAACCTTTGGACTCTAAAAGTGAGAGTGAGGCCATGGAGGAGGCTGGCTTCATTCTCATCTCAAAGAAGACCAATGCTAACACTAGCCAGCTTTTTTTCTTTTCCTTCCTTCCCCCTTCCCTCCTTCCTCCCTCCCTCCTTTCCTTCCATCCATCCATCTTTCCCTCCTTCTCTAATCCTTCATTCCCTAGTCCTTCCTTCCTTCCCTCCTTTCTTTTTTATTGCTTGTTTTTCTTTCTTTTTTTTTGTTTGCTTTTTTTTGCTTTCTTTATTGCTTGCTCTTTCTTTCTTTCTTTCCATTCCTCCCTTCTTCCCTCCCACCTCTCTCAAAGGTTTAGCAAGAATTTTAGTATGACAAGGTTAAAGTAGGGAGAAATAGAACAAAAGAAAGAAACATTTCCTGCTCTCATTGAGGAATTGGAGGAGTTAAATACTCAATTATCTATTGCCTTGATACTTTCCAGGCTAGGTGAGTGTTCAGGATCTGGCAGCTACTAATCCATCAGTGGTTCTGGGTGGGCAAGATGGGAGAAGTTCACCCAAAACGAAAGTAAGCCTCAGGTCTTCCTTTTTTTTTTTGGTTGATCATGGGGCTTGAACTCTGGGTCTGAGCTCTGTCCCTGAGCTCTTCAGCTTAAGGTGAGTGCTCTACCACTTGAGCCTGTGTCACTTCTAGTTTTCTGGTCGTTTATTGGAGATAAGAGTCTCATGGACTTTCCTGCCTAGGCTGGCTTTGAACCATGATCCTCAGATCTCAGCCTCTTGAGTAGTCAGATCTTCTTTAGCCAGACATGTCTTTTGTTCTTTTCTGCCATTACCCATTCATGAAGAGTTCCTAAAAAGTTTCTTTTACATTGCTTTAAACTTCATCATGACTGCCTGTTCTTTTTAATTTTTGTCTTTGCTTCACATTCCTCTATAAAAATTCCAGATATGACTTTACAAAATGCATGGGGACTGCTTGTTTCAGAGGAAGTAGAGATGATCAGGGATTCATTAAGAATCAACAACCAAATCTCTAGCCTGTCCTAGGTTTGGAGAAGGCTCTTAAGAGTTAGAGACCATGACTGGGAAGGATAACCAGGCTAAAGTCCTAAGGTTCATGGGTGGAAAAGAGAGTAGTGGTAAGGAATTCCAGCATGGAGAGAGGACTTTTAGGGGCAACAGGAGGGAGGGGAAGGGTTCCACATCTGTTAGTATAGCAATGGCCAGTTACTTGCCTTTTGGCTTGGGCAAAGTCCATTTAGCATGAGGCTAAGCTTTCTTATTTCTAAGAAAGTGATGATACAACTTGGCTAGACTGCCGAGGTTTAACTGAATAATATATGCAAACATTTATCAACCCTTGGGTGTTCTCCAAATATGTACAATCACTACATTGTAGATGCCAGACAAATGTAGGCTAGGGTAGACAATGAACATGTGAGTGAGTGAGTGAGTGAAGAAATGAGCTTCCTATATCCAAGCGTTTTATGTTTTCTTTTGTTCTGAATCACCTGATGGAACTGATTGTACTTGGACTGTAATTCCAACCTAGCATAATTATGGGCACAAAAGGAACTCAAAGTACTTGTTGATGTGTGGGGAGGATAGAATCCTTAGTGGTCAAGGAACACCTTGCTACTGGTGTCTCTGGTCAAATGGGCACATGAGGGAATGAGACCTTTTCATGCTCTTGCTGGTATAGGAATAACAGGCAATCAGTACCTGGCTTCCATGTTTATACTTCTCTCCCATCCCAAGGAAGATAAACTTATTACTAATCCCTTCATAACATGTGCAACACCTGTACATTCATTTCTGTGGAGATGGCTTCTCCCCTGCTCTACATTTATTAGGCGCTGAATCACTGTACTTATACTCCTAGGATACATACTTAGATCCCACCATGGCTTATACTCCTAGGATACATACTTAGATCCCACCATGGCTTCCTTTGAGGATCTTGTCACCAGGGCCCTTTCTTTTTCATTTCTACCTTTGTGGCCTGGCACCTGTGACTGAAGCTTTTATACTGCAGATGGGGTAGATGGGATACATTGTATTTTCAGATTGAGCAGAGAAGACAAGTTTAGACTGGTGACATGAATATCATAAATGCCACCAGAGGGGAGTGAGATCACTTACATGAACTTCCTTGGAAGTTGATGGAGAAAGTAGCTTTTGACCTCAATCTTGGGACACAGGTAGGATTTGAACTGATGAAGGAAAAAGAGAAAGATGAAGAATAAAGAGTTAAGAAAGCTGGAGTACAGTGACATGACAGAATGGCTAAAAGGGAGATGAGGTAGACAAGAAGATTAGGGGCCAGGAAGGGGAATGACTTGGCGGGTCATCCTCGCAGGCCGTGGCATGCCCTTGATAATGCTTGAAGTATTTATGCCTGCAGTAGTTCTGGGGCCTATGAGTGCCCACCCTGGGTGGGGCCAGGGATAACTGAATCACTCATGGAAATAACAAGATCCTTAGGCACTGGCTAACTTACCAGGGATTAGAAGGAGATACCTTTGTGGGTCTGTTCACATGCCCGTCTAGGGAGGGTGCCTAACCTGCCTTTGGATGGTGACTAGTCCCTAAGAGGGATTAATTAAGTGGACAAGAAGCTATTGCTATGCCCCTTGCAAGCACAAAGATGGACAGAACAGCTCAAGTTCCAGAGGAGGTCTCACCAGGAGAAGAAGCCTATCCACTGATCCCAGGCCCCCATACCTCTGGCATGTCTTACATCTCACCAGTAATCCAACTGCAGACCACTTGGAAATGGGGATCCTGAAGGAGGTAGACTTTGGGGTTATTTTTGGGAGGTAAGAGTAGAATGTGAATCAGATTCAGCTGTTAAATGCTTTTCCTTGGAAACTTCAATAGCACATAGCTATAGAACCTGAGCTTGCAGTGTGCCAGGGCTCCCAGGGACATAAATACAACTCTTGAATAGGGCTTGGCAGCCTGGCCTAATTGTGTCAGGCAAACTTTTAAAGAGAGACCTTGGAAACCAGAGAGCATCCAGGGACTAGAGGGAACTGATCATAATTTCACAATTTCTCAATAGGGCAGAGGGTGAGGGTGGAGGAAGTATGGAGAGTATGAAATAGCTGCAGTCCTGTATCTAGTGGATGGTGTAGGTTGAGAATGGAACCCTGGTTCTACTCTGTATCTTTATGAGGTCTACTGGAGGAATGACTTCTAATGTTCCATAGCATAATTGGTAGCTATGGTTGAGCACAATTAATTGCGTATTTCAAAACAGAGAGAATTTTGAATGTTCCCAACACAAAGAAAGGATAAATGTCTCAGATGATGGATGTGTCAATTACTTTCATCTGATTATTACACATGGGGATGTAAGTATTGAAAAATCATACAATGCCCCATAAATATGTATGATTTTGGTGTCAATTTAAAACAGATTAAAAAGTACCAACTAAGAATGTAAGTTTCCCAATGGTTGAAGACTAGATGCCAAGCAAAGATCATAGCCAATTGTTCCATAGCCAATTCCTTCATGACCACTTATATATGTGGGCTATAAACAGTTGTAGCCTGAAACTCAGGTATCTTCAACTTTTAAGATGTCATTTTGAGTTTATTTGTAACACCTGGGAATGCTTGGTTTGGGTAAGAGTGTCTCAAAGATGTCTTGTATGCATAAATCCTTTACATTTAATATTGGCAATAGCCAGATAGGAGGGGCCTACTCTCAGGAGTAGGTTAAATCCAAACATGGTTCTCTGTGGGTGCTCTGTACCAAACAATTGCCCACATCACTTTTAGACTACACACCCAACCCATCCTTGAACCTGGCTATCCACAGATTGCATACAAGGTCATAAATAGACATTGTCCTGCACACACACACACACACACACACACACACACACACACACACACACACACACGTACTTCTAAGCAGCTGAGAAATTGCATTAACTTACACAGTCTCATCTTTCCATAGTTTTGTGATTTAGGTAGCATTATTATCACTTAACATAAAAGGAAATGAAGACATAGAAAAATGAAATAAGTTGTTCAGAGTCACTTAGATTGTAGGAGGCTGAGATAAAACCTAACCCCAGTCAGTATGAAGGCCTTACTTTCTGCAGTCTCCTGGGTGGGGGGTATCTCAGCAGAGCCTGAAGCATGGTCTGTCTGATCAGAAGGAGGGAATTTCTGCCTTAGTGGTGGGGGGTGAATTTCTTTGGTCTCTTCTCCAGGATTTTCAGGGAAACACTGAAACATATGATAAAGTGGATGGTGTGTTTGAACTCTCACTCCTGAAGGTGATGTAGCAGTAGGAGGTAGGGACTCTGAAGTGATTAAGTTATAGGGAGGAACTCCCATGAATGCTATTAGTGCCATTCTGTAAGGGATCCAGATAGCTCCTGAGTTGTAACCCAGAAGAGGTCCCCCCCCGAAAATGGATTATGCTGGCACTCTGAGTTTAGACTTCCAACTTCCTAAATAGTAAGAAATAAAGTTCTTTTGTTTATCAGCTACTCAGCCCATGGTAATCTGTTGTAATAATCTGAATGGGCTAAGACAGTGGGCCTTGACACCCTTCTGTTCCTATGTGATGTTCTAAGGATGTGGTATTGGTCAACCAAGAATAAGAGGGCAAAACTGATGTACACCACCAAATCCTTCTTCTCTTCGTAATTTGTTCTGGTTGTTCCTTTAAGGGCACTTAGACCTCAGGGACCCAAACTCCTGGTTTGTCATGATGAAGTGAAATAAATGAATTAGCTGAAGCCGAATGGAAGAGACTGGAGCTGCAGAGTCTCCAGTCTATCTATCTAATTTCAGTCCTTTTCTTTTGACCAATGATAGAATAAATTTCCTTTCCTTCCTCTTGAAATAAAGAATATCCAGAATATGGATGGGATGGGAAGTGACCATTTTCAATTTAGTCAGTTTATGAATCCTTACTAGTCACGAAGGTTCTGTTTAGTTCTTTATTCTTTGAGGGAGCATATATATATATGAATCCTTAGTTTTTCCAAATATAAAGCTGTATTATACTATTGCATGTTCTTTTTGAAAATGAGTGTGACCTTCTTCCTTTCCCATGGGATCAGTTTCTTCCCCTTAGATGGACATGCCACTTTTTCTGTCCACTATAAACAGTTGAGAATCACTGGCCTAGTGCAAACCTTGCAGCTGAGAAATCAGAGATCTGAACTTGCTAATTAATTTGGTCAGTCACAAGTCGATTTACTCTTTCAGCTTCCTTCAGTACGGGTCCACTCAATGAATATTTTCTTGGGAAACTATTACTACGTGTCTGGTATCCTAAATGTCTGTTTGGATTTTCAAATCCATCGTTGGGGAAGGGATTTTCCGACCAAAAGAGTGGAGGTTCGGTGATCGAATTTAGGAACTGTTCATGTATTTTCTTTTACTTGGGAATCTACCAGATAGCCCGTATTATGTCACATTATAGACACATGCTGGCTTGGTCTATGTGCAAAGGGCCAGCTGCTGGAGTTTCAAGATGGCAAAAATGCCTTGATTTGGGTATGTCGCTAAAGTAACAGCATCTCTGCTGCCTCTCTCTCTTGTCAACACCCTCTTCTCCCTGGATTTGGTTTTTATGCCTGCCTGCTGTTCTCTTTGTTGTATTTTCATTCCCACCATGTTGGACAGGAGGGCACCTCCCCCCCCTCACCTTCCCCCACCCCATCTTCCCAGCACAAAGTTCCATTCTTCATTAATGCTGTTTTAAAGCCAGCTCGGAGCTGTTTTCCAGATGTGGCCATGCGCAGACGGTAATTGTGCTCTGTGATCCCTTCCAGCTGCTCCCGCTGCTTGCCAACAAACTCCCCCCACCCCCACCCCGCAGCCCCAGGAGTCTATGTTTGGGGGCTGCAAATTAGGGCAAACGTTGTAAAATGATCATGTGCTACACACGGTCTTCCCCACAAGAATTATGGACTTTATAACTGAGCTAATTGGCATTAGGTCTTGCCCGAAAGGTCAGCAGAGTGGCAGAGAAGCAGGATCTTTGTAAATTGATCGGCTGGCTTCTCCCCCCTTCTTCCCCCAACTCCTTTTCCGTTTTGAAATATGGCCTACCTGCCCTGCAGAGTTGCTGACTCTTGTAAATTACTGCTTTGACTGTATGGGACTGTGACACATTGTTTTACATGGCATAGAAGGCAACAGGAATGCTGAAGGGGTGCATAATTATACCCTACACATTCTTCTACACTACCACAAGCTTCAGCCTTCACACACCTCTGTGAAGTGGGGCATTGTAATGCTCTTGACCTTCAAATCAAGTGTGATTTATCCAAGGGTAGCAAACAGCCTTTGGCTTTTTTTGTTTCTTTATTTTTACACCACATACATGAGTTCCTTTGAATAATCTTGTGGCACATAGACCGTTGTTTTCTGTGACTTCTTGGATGGGAATGCATGTGTAGACTTTTTCATTCCACAAATACTTATTGAGCACATTCTTGGTGACATTCACGAATGACTTTAGGAGGGAAAGAAAGTTATGTTCTAGAACCGGACATGTTGCATTTTATCTGCAGCTTGTGCAGCTCCCTTCTTCTTTTGGGGGTACACTGACATCTACATTTCTAACAGGTCTGAAAAGTTCTTGTTGAGACATTTGGTACCTGGGTGGACTAGGTCATTATAACTTGTGATTCTTAGCTTTCTGCTCCTTTTCTTTCTTAGTAAAGTGCCATTGAGAGTCTACTGAAGGCTAACCTCATAGTTTACACATTCATATACATTTTGCCTACATTTTCAGGCAGATCTTGGATTTTTCAAATCCCAGCTATGGGTCAATTCCAGATTATGAATCTTGCTTGGTTATCATTGACATCAGTGGACCACTGCGCCCACTCGAACTTACTAGACTCCATTGAGCAGAAAGACTAAGGAGATAGGGCCTTGGAGGTCTAGAGAATGGACAAAAGTGGGGGAATTAAACGTTTAGTTCTTATTTTTGGACCACAATACAATAGAGGGCCTGAAAGTCATTTGTTTGAATATGCCATCTTTTTCAAAGGTATGGGGATGCTAGTGGGATTTGGACATTGTGAATTCATTTAGGAGGGCAGACATTAAGTGTCTAATTAACAGATGCTGTTATCATAATGAAAGAGACTTTGCTTAGTGCAGAGGAGGGCTGTTTGAGCAGGGTAGTTTTTTTTTCTTTTTGCTCCACCTATGTAAGTTCCTTTTGAACTGTGTGTAGTTTGAGTGATCGTCTACTCCATCCTAGCCATGACACCATCATCTCTTACCTCTATTGCTACCATAGCCTACGCATGCTTCTTCTTCCTTCCGTCTCCCCACCCCAGCACTGCAGCCAGTGGTCCTTTTAACATGACAGATTCTTAGTGAAAATTCCCACAGCCATCATCTCCCTCCAACATGCGAAGTCCTTGCCAGGGCCATGTGCTGTCAACTTCCTCTGCTTTTCTCTCTTTTGCTCATCTAGCCTGAGTTCCCCAGATCTCATTCCCCTTGCTGTTCTTCACACTGGGCGAGCGACTGATGTAGCATTTGCACCTGCTACTCCCTGCTCTGGGTGTTCAAATAGCTTTGTGTCTTCCCCCTTCCAGGTCACTGTTCATTAAAGTTGACATTCCATCCCATCTTGTGTAATGCAGCCACTGCCCACCCCAGCACTCTCATCTTCTGTGTCCATTTTGTGTTTCTCACAGAACCTGGCACTACCTGACTTCATGCTTACTGATGGTTGTCTCTGTCCCCCCCCCACTAGAATATCAGCAACTTGCAAACAGATACCCTGTCCAGGGCAGCCGCTGTGACATCCAGTATGATTCAGTTGTATATTTGTGACAAGAATGAGTATTTCCAGTTTGAGGACCATGGGGAAGAGGGTGGTAGGAAAGGGAAGGAAAAGCTACAAAGATGCAGGAGGACAGGAATCTGGGCCATGACAAATTCCAACAGCCTCCCTTTCTACCCTTCGTGATGAGAGCTTAGAGGACCTATAGGTCCAATAAATCCCTCTTGTTCTAAATGATTCCTCTGGAGTTTCAGTTCTTCAGGGAATAGCCATAGCTTCATCTGGTTGTGACCTACCATGTCTATTCCTTGACACTGGGTCTCTAGAAAGGCTGATTTTTTTTCATGTTGTTCAGGGCCACCGGCTGGCTGACCTCTCTACTTCTGTGGTTGGTTCACTCTTGTGACTCCTACAGCTAAGTTTGGCAAAGATCAATATTCCAGAAGATGGAATTCAGATGACAAAGTGGGTTTCTATGTACGGCTCCTCTTAGCTCTGAGCTACAGTGTAAATGACATTCACTACAGACAAAACCAGCTTGCCACTGTGAAGCTAGTCTGACAACATCCACAGTTATCAAACACCCAGAAGTGACAACTTTCAAAGCCATTGCTCTGCTTTCTTCTGGATCAACTGCCCCTCCCATGAGTAGCTCCTTGTCCTCTTCCCTTCTGCTTATTTTCTCCTCCCCCATGTGTTCATCTTGCAGCTCCCATACTTGCTGGTCCTCACGTAAGTGATTCATCGCACTTCCCCTTCTCCCCCAGGGTACAGAAAGTAATGTCAGGAGTTCTTCCCTCAGCTTGGGCTAAACCAAAGGCTAGCCCTGACAGAACCTGGTCTGAAGTGAGCCACTCCCCAAATAGCCAGGCTCTGTTGCCCCAACAACAGTAGATATTTTCTTGTTGGTGACTCCAAATCCTCAGCCCCCATCTGCTACAGCTCTGTGCTTTGAGCATCACACTGCAGCTTTTTCTTGAGAGGTTTTCACAAGTTCAGAGCAGTCCTGGGTATTGGGGAGTTGAAATTATTTTTACTCATATGCAGCTGAAATAGCCATCTGCCAGCACACCGCCCCTTTCCCCACTGTGCTGCAAATCCATCTGGAGTTCTTTTCTTTTTTTGTTTCAATATCTCTATATTAAAAAAAATACCACACCAGTATCTTGGTGCAAGGGAAGGTGTCATTTATTCATCTCTTGTCTGTGTCTGGTGGAATTTGTCCTAGAGTAAAAGATGGACATGTTCTAAGTCATTTTCATTTTTACACCTGCTCATGCTTGCTCATTAGTTTAAGCATGTAGCCTTTTGGCATGTGAATATAACCCAAAGTCCAGCTTATGTCTCCTACCCCATGAAGTCTTCCTGATTACCCTCCTTTTGCTAAAATTTCAACATCTGAATGGACAGTTCTTTAGCCATTAATAATACTTTCTGTTTTCCTTGTGAAGTGCTGACTTGGTACCTCTCAGCCTGGTAACTGGGGGGACTGTGCCTCATGTTCATCCTGCAGCTACCACAAGAAGCAAGTCAGGAGGAGGCCTTCAATAGAGACTTGGAACACTGTGTAAGATCTTCTCTTTCTCTGAGCCTCTTTAGACCTTCCATGAACAGCTCTGATTTGTGTCATCCTTAGAATCCTATATCAGTGAAGCTATCAGAATTTAATAGTTCACCTATACTTTTTCTGCTTTGCTAAGTATGTCCATGAGCTCTGGAGTATGGAGTTAGAATCTTCTACATCATTGCCTATTTTGTGTCCATGCCAATGAGGTGCCAGGCATACTGGCAGATGTTGGGCATGTAGTGATATATCTGTTACAATTCCTACCTTCAAAGAGAGGAAGGCTCACCTTACATGGGGAGGAATATGAACACTTATGAATGAATTTAAGAGAGAGAATAGTTAACAACATGAGATTGTTTTGTTTGTTGGGTTTTGGGCCTTGAACTCAGGGCCTGAATGCTGTCCCTGAGCCTCTTTTTGCTCAAGGTTAGTGCTCTACCACTTGAGCCATAGTGCCACTCTCGGTTTTTGAGTGGTTAATTGGAGATAAGAGACTTTTGGGGACTTTTCTGCCTGGGCTGGCTTTGAACCATGATTCTCAGATCTCAGCCTTCTGAGTAGCTAGAATTATGAGTGAGCCACTAGCGCCCAGCTCAACATGAGATTTTAAAAACAATGTAGGATTTCAAAAATTATGTTTTTATTTTTTTTACTTGAGGGTTTAGGAAGAAGATGAAACAGAGGTCATGGAAGCAGAGGAACTTGGTGCACTCAAGGAGTAGCTATGGTGGTTCTGTGTGATTGAGGCCTAGGAGACATATACAGGAGAGGTAGGTTCTGGAAAGGTAGGAACCTTGATTGCTCAGCTATAGACTCCATCTCTGTTTCCTTAATTAATGTTCAAATTGTAATAGGTTCCTTTGAACTTCTCTTTGGTAATGAAGCCTATGAATTCGTCCTCCTCTCTGTGATATAGGACTTCCTTTGACTCAATTTCAATTATCCATTTCCATTGTTCCACAGTTGAGTGTTTAGTTGGTATCCTTCAAGGCCTCAGGGCCTTCTGTATTGTTAAAAACTATATATATATGTGTGTGTATATATATATATATATATATATACACACACACACACACACACACACACACACACATGTATATGGAAAACATTGAGAAGCCAGGATATATATCCATTTAGTCCTTTGTAGACTTTGTCCAATCTAACTCCTTTGGTCCTTAGTTTTATCCTCTGAAACATAGAGAAAGTAACATCAGACCCCCCCACTTCATTGGGTGAGCCAACTATAAAAATGGCTACAAAAGAGCTTGAAATATGGAAGTCACTGCAGGTTCAAGGACTTATTACTCTTAGGGAAGGACATAGCTGCTCCTCCCTCCCTTGACTCAGTACAAACTTCAGGACAGGAAAAGTGGTCTCCTGTCCTAACGAGGCTCATCTTCCCACTGGTAGTTTTGCCTCTATATTAGGTGGCAACATTCATTAGGCATAACAATTTGCCCATGCTCCATTGAGGTATATAGATGGAAAGCTGCAAGATGGAATGGATTTCTTTCCCCCTACTTCCCTCGCTTCCTTTCCTTGTTCACAAGTGTCTTGGGAATGAGCTGTCTCCTGTCTAAGGAAAAGAGGCAGAGCCTAGGCTACATGGAGATATGTTTGGTATTTTGGAAGGCAGTTGCTCCTTTCTCCCAAAGGCTTCCCATTTCTTGGCTAGTTTTGGCCCTGACACGCTTGTAGCACATCTGTATAACAGTAGTTTGAATAAATTGTGATCCCAGCACATCATGGCTTTTTAAATCTTTTTTTGTTTGAGCTACAAGAGTTTACTGGCTCCAAGTGTCCATTGAAGATGGACCAATGATGGACCAAAAGCCTAGTGCCTACTTTACTTCACTTTACAGAGTGGTGTAAGGGCGCCTTATGGCCACATTTTGAACCTTTGAACCATTTTGTTTCTACTCAGTCTGTGGTACACATCCTAAATCCTGGAATGAAGCAAGCAGAAGGAAGGAAGGAAGATGGAAAAGGGTCAACCTTTGGTAACTTTCTGGAGTTGATCAGGAGTGCTGTCTTAGTTCTTTCTGGGGTCCCTTTTCATCTTTAACTGGATGCATAGGGCCTTCTCAGGACTTGCTGGAGACATCCGCACCTACTATCTAGGCCTGCCTTCTTGATCCAGTGCCCTGTGTCCTGACTTCCTCTAGGTCACCATCAAATTGTTGAAAGACTGCATGAGAGGCCAGAGATCTGGTTTCTTGTTCTCCTATCCTTCCTCTGATCTGTCCTTTCAGGGTCTTTCTGGGTGAGGTCAATGCACAGTGCATTTCAACTTCTCAATTAAAATCCCTTACATTTATTTTATTTTATTTTTTAAATTTTATTTTCTTATAAAGATGCTATACAGAGGAGTTACGGTTAAATGCCCCATGCATTTATATATTTATCTTACTACTCATGTTCATGAAGATTATCTCATCTAAGCATCTCACAGATAGCATCGCATTACCATTCTTTTATTAATTAATTCATTAATATTTTTGTTGGTCATAGGGCTTGAACTCGGGGTCTGGGAGCTGTCACTGAGCTCTTTGCTCAATGCTAGTGTTCTACCACTGAGCCACAGAACCATTTCTGATTTTCTGGTGGTTAATTGGAGATAAGAGTCTCACAGACTTTCCTGCCCAGGCTGGCTTTGAACCATAATCCTCAGATCTAAGCCTCCTGAGTAGCTAGGATTATAGGTGTGAGTCACCAGTGCATGGCTTAATTTTTTTTTAAAAAATTTGTTTATTTTTGTTGGTTCTGAAGCTTGAACTAAGGGTCTGGGAGCTGTCCCTGAGCTATTTTGCTCAACACCAGCATTCTCCGACTTGAACCACAGCTCTACTTCTGGCTTATTTGGTGCTTATTTGAAGAGTCTTATGGACTTTCTTGCCTAGGCTGGCTTTGAACCATGATCCTCAGCTCTCAGCCTCCTGAATAGCTAGGATTACAGGCATGAGCCACCAGCCCCAGCCATCATCTTTGTTCTAAAGGTGAATAAATATGGGGTTAAGAAGACTGGATACCACTGCTGCATTTATTCACCCTTTGACCCACCATTTCTGTGTCTCTCCCACCTATCCTCCCAAAGACAGATAAATGAACAAACAATACAAAAGGAAAAGAAAACAAAAACAGCAAGAAAGAAAAAATCCTCTTGTTTCCATTTGCAGGAGTTCTTTTTGATAAATGTTATTTTATATGATCAGATGCACATATGTTTCATGCCTTTGTGCTCCTCTCCTAAGAATATCCTCCTTTGGTCTCACTGTATGTGAATGTGTAGAGACCTGTATAATTTATGATGTCCTAATGTATGTACAACCTTGTTCTGTAGTTTTTATTATTCTTCCCATTTTAAATATGAGATACTGAGGTAAAGAAGTTGAAGTCATGTGAGCAAGATTAGCAATTAGTCACTGGTGCATTTGAAGTCAGTCTAGCTTCAAAATCAGTTCCTTGACCTTTCAGGGCTCAGGTAAGTTTTTGGGAAAGAATTGCCCACGATTATACCAACATCAAATACAGTGAAAACATGGGTTATACCATGGGGGAAGGACATACAAAGCAACAAAGAAATATCTTATAAATATGTTAGAAACAATCTCAAGAAAGAAAAAAATTTGAGTCCTTGTTTTGGGGTTCATTTTGCTTAACATCAATTTATCTGACCTTTTCTGCTTGTCTCAGACATATACTAGTTATTGCAAATAAGGGAAACCATGGGACCTATGTTTCTTTGGGCCTGGTTTAAACAAATTGTTTAAATAGGGATACAGGTGGACCCATTGTAACAATGAAATGTACAAGATGTTATGTCAAAAATGAACTTTGCAACTTTGGCATGGGGTGGTTGGGGGGTTTGAGGGAGATGGGAAGGGATGGGAAGGGGAAACAAAGGAGGAGGCAACAATGCTTGATAAGAAATGTACTCATTACCTTGCCCATGTAATTGTAACCCCTCTCTATGGTATTTTCACAATTAAAAAAAAAGAATTGCCCATGATTTTGCTTTCTATAGTGAGATCTCACTTGTGGTGATATTGTCTGCTGCTTCCAGGGCCTGGGTTAGGAGGGAAGGCCACCTCAGACAAAGCAAAGTACAAACAGAGCCGAGAGCTTTTAAAGTGCCAATCTGATTTACTTCTACTCAATTAATTTCAGCTCAGTTTCCACATCATGTCCAGCATCACTCCTGTCGAGCAATTTGCTGTATCTTCAGAATTCTCAATTGTGGCTGAAACCATCTGGAAATCAGGTTGAGAGCCTTAAAATTTGGATAATCTTGGACTCAGAGCAATTCTTCTAGGAGCTTAACAGAGGACTTCATCTTTTAAAAAAAGATTTCATTTTATTGTAAAAATTCTGTACAGAGTGGTTACAGTTACATGAATAAGATAATGAGTACATTTCTTGTCAAGCATTATTACTCCCTCCTTTGTTTTTCTTCCCTCCCTACCTCCCCTATTCCCCCCTCCCCTCCCCCAGGTTGTAAAGTTCATTTCCAACATAGTGTCTTATGAGTCTCATTGTTGCAATGGGTCATCCTGTGTCCTTGTTTCAGCATTTTGTTATTCCCCTTCCCCTCCTCAAACTAGATAAATGTACATACAAGATGCAGGGTACCAAAATCAAATACAGTGACAACAGGGGATGTATATACTATAGGGAGAAGAACATACAAAAGAAACAAACAAAAAAACCACATAGTACATTATAAACAACAAGAACAAAGACTGTGGAGAATATTAGCTTTGAAGATGCTCCTCTATCAAACAGTAAAAAACAAAACAAAACAATGTAAATGTCCTAGACATAGGAGCCAGGCAGGCTATCATAGTCTTCAACTTTCAATGTAGTTAACTTTCAATGGGTCCCAATGAACCTGTTTTAAGTTAACTGTATGGTACCCTTCCAAACATCCTGGCTTAGCAACACAACATGCTTCTGTGTGCTGGTGGTTTCTCCTCATGATCACTGGGCTGTGGGTAGCTGCTACTGCGATCAGAGCAAGAAAATCGCATACTGCACATTGTGATCACTAGTCCAGAAAAATATACAAACTCACCTTTCAAAGGACAGATTCTATTGAATGCGTCTAGCTTTTGTATCATTCTGATGTCAGAGTAGAGGATTGCGTCTCGGGAACCAGCTGTACATATGTCAGACACAGCCATCACAATCTCTCTTGGCATGATGACCGTGTGAATGAGTAGAGATTAACTATAAGTGCCATCAGCCAACACATCCTCTTTAGTTCTTCAAAGGATAACGCTGATAATTCTCCACTTGTCCCAATAATAGTTTTATAGTACTTTAAGGCCAACATAAATACTTCATATTAGCTTTATTAAGTATGTAATTCCAAGTTAATGAATATTTATATCCTAACAGTTTAGGAGCTGTTTGGAAAAAATATTACACGTAATTTAAAAGAAAAAATTATATTTCGTCATAAATAAACATAATTATTTACTAATGAGATATGTGCAGCTGTTGGACATTGTTCAATTAACGTAGAATCTTATTGGACATGCCTACCCTCACTTCTAGTTCTATGGCTTATTTCCCTCATGTACTTGTGTTTTTAACATAGCAACTAATGAAAACTTACCTTTGCAAAGATGAAATGGTATCAAAAATTAGTGTGATGTAAGGTTGTCATTATCTGAAAGCATTAGATATTGTAATGTATACCTAAATAAATAAAATACCCCTTTGGCTCATTGTGAGTTCTCTGGATCACAGATTATAGAAATACATTGCCTTCTATTTTCTTGAACCACACACCTTCCTTATTTGACTCTTTTGGCTCAGTTTTTGATAAACATGCGAAGAAAAGACACATTTTGCTTCCCTTTTGACTGCAGTGAAAGACAGTTATCCCCATAATGTGATAAATAGAAGGTGGACTTCAGCTTTGTCCCAGAGAATAGTTGGGACCCAGCAGACAGAAATTTCCAGGAGCTTTCTCTCAGTGCCACCTATGCAGAGCAGCTGGAAGGTGGAATTACTAGTTTATGAAGAAAATCTGCAATTATGGTCTTTGAGGTAAAGTCTCTCAATATTTAGACCTTGACAACTAATTATAACATTATTTGTAAGCATTGCTGGGTAATGCCATGTGACTTAAAGGGTGTGTACAGGTGGTGTTTAGCTTGAGAGTCACTAGTTAGGGATCCAATTTAATGAAATATTGTGTAATAATTAAAGTAACGTTATTGAGCTGGGGATGTAGATAAGTGGAGGAGCACTTGCCTAGAGTGCACACATCTCTGGATTTAATCCTCAGTATTGAACAAAATACATAAAAGTAGCTAATGTGAGAACACTTACTGAGCAAGTGCAAGGCTCTGAGTTCAAACCCCAGTACCTCTAAGAAATAAACATAAATAAACACATAGATGATAAATAAAATTATATTACTGATAAGTAAGCAATCATATGGTAATATCTTTATGATGCAGTAAGTGAAAATGGTAAATAATGTGAGCTGTGATAACATTTTAATGAAAGTTATTTATGAATACAGGCATAAAAATAAGGCATTATTCTCCATTCAGGAACCATGGATGATTTTCATTGTTGTCACCAGTATTGAGGTTTAAATTCAGGGTCTTATGTTTCCTAGGCAAATGCTCCACAACTTAAGTCATATCTCCAGCCTGATTTAAAATTTTTCCTTTTTGTTTCTATTTTCTAAGTTATTTCAATAATAACTACATATTGCTTCTAAATATTTGTTTTTATATTTTTTATAAAAGAAACTTAGGACAATTACTATGAAAAAAGTAGCCTTAGGGACAAATATAAATAACATTTAAACCTGTATAAGAAATGCTGAGTTTACAGAGACGCTTAATGAATGGGAAAGAGAGCCCAGATATTACTAGTAGTGTGTTAATTGACAAAACAAAAGAGAGAGTTAAATGTGTATTGTAATGTACATATTTATGTTGTAAAAGGGCTGCAGTTTAGGAAAACTAGAGGCTGGGACAGGTATGGAAGGAAGCTGTGTATAGGATCCACAAGACCACTTCTAAGTTCACTCATTTGCTTGAACCTTTCAGGACTCACTCAAACTTTTTGGGCACAGTGAGACAGCCTTCCAGCAAGGATGGGAATACTGGTAAATTCTAAGTTCCCAGACACAAGCCAAAGGCCAACCCTGCAAGGTTGTCTAAGGATAGCATTTGCAGGCCAGCTATGTTAGATCTTTTGTGTACTGAGGGATTCATGGAGTATTAAAGTTGCATATGATTATGCTTCAGGAAGGTGAGAGGAAGAGGGAAAGGTTCAAGGTGTGTCCGATGCTCACAGAATAGAACTGCTTTTCAGAGAATATTAATATAGGAAAGGGGTGTAGATGTCTTCTAGTCTAGTATTTTCAAATGGCAAGCATACTGCATTAGTGGTCTACAAGATAATGGGCCATCAATGAACAAGTAGTTTATATTTTAATGTTTATAAATGTCATTTAGTGATATATATGTGGATAAAATATATAAAATATAATTTATAAAGGTATCTATGGATGTATTTTCCCTTCAAAGTTCCAGTACTATGGTATTTTCTTAAGTGAGGCTATTTTAAAATAATTATTGGCTTACATTAGTTATACAAGGGGGATTTTATTGTTATATCCCACACATGTTCATATTGCATTTCAACTGGTTCCACCTCTTCCCCCCATCATATTCCCTGCCACTAAGGTTTTTTGTAACTGTGAGTTTATCTGAATACAACTATTAGGGCCTCACTGGGTAGTTCAGTGATATAACATGTGTTTAAGTATGCAAGACTCTGGGTTCAATCCCAAGCAATAATCCCCCTCCCCAATTTGTAAATATTAAAGCACGAAAAGCTAAATGAATAAAATAATTCCAAATCAAGGAAGTAATAGAAAAACTAATATTAAAAAACTAGGAGTCAATAATAGGAGCAAGACTTGCCCACAGTCCCTCCTTCTAAAGGAACCATTCTTTCATGCTTTTACTTTGCTGTGGGCTCTCCCAATTTCATATGTTTGGTCTGTAAACTAAGAAATGTAAATTAAACCTCTAGGATGCTTTCTATTTCCATTAGATAATACTTCACTGATCCTTTGATTATCAAGTTTGTGAATTCACTTTTACTTAATATTTTTTTTCAGGAACAATTATTTTATAAGATCCATCCTAGGGAGATTATCATTGTTTACCTTCTGCAGGAAATGAATGATAAAAAGAAAATAAACAAATGACCAAGAGCTTTCTATTTCACACCTTCTTTTCAGTATTTTCAATCTAATTCCTCCAGTTTTCCATTCTTTCACCAAGTTCTCCAATACCCTCCTTCTCATGCTCAAGACACTGTCATTTCTGGTTTCCCTTGACCATCCTCTAGGAGACGCAATGCTTATTTGGTCCTGGGTTCTATTAAGGACTTCGAAAGCCACTTACTGTAGCTCTCAGCAGTGCCTTCTGAGAATTCTGAGCCCTGAGAGATTCATAAAGTGAAACACACCTTTGCAGTAGTCATGTAGACTGCTTGAGGCAAGAGAGCTGAAAACGGAACATAGGCTTTCCAATTGCTGATGCATAGAGGATTCAAGAGCAAAGAACTCCCTCATTTTTTCATTCATCTCACATGTCCCTAGCATAGATACTACTTGGAAAGTTCATTAAAGAAGTTAGCCTACTGTCAGAAAGGTTTCTCCTACCCCACCATTATTATGTCATTCGACATGTAAGTACTGGTTTTATGAAGACCCAGTTTTATGCATGAGGAAAAAAATACACAAGTAAATGGTGCCCGTAGTTTCTGTCCATGTGGACAGAAACTGTTTCTGAGCAGCTGTAGATAAAAATAGACAGAACAGTGACCCTTTGCTCCCATTGGCATCTGTGCCTCTTGCCAACTCTTTCCCCTTTCTTTCAGATTTGAAAATCTAGATCTTGGGGCTGGGAAGGTGGCTCAGTGGTAGAGCGCTTGCCTTGCATGCTCGAGGCCCTGGGTTCGATTCCTCAACACCACATAAGCAAAAAGAAAAAAGCCACAAGTGGTGCTGTGGCTCAAGTGGTAGAGTGCTCGCCTTGAGCTGAAGAGCTGAGGGACAGTGCCCAGGCCCAGAGTTCAGGCCCCACGACCGGACCCCCCCCAAAAAAAAAGAAAATCTAGATCTTATCCACGAAGATTCCCATTCTAATGGCCATTAGAGTCAGTGCTACACCTTGGCACTTAAGTTAGTCATTTTCTCAGCTACCTTATTTTGTTTTGGGCCAACTTTAAAGGCTCAAGTCAAGTTCAAATTCTGTAGACTATTCTATAGTAGAAGCCCAAGATAACCTGAATTTTTTAAGCTTCTCCTAGGACAAATTTCTGGTTCATACCTTTTACCTGAACAGCTAAGTTAATGCTTATAATACCACTCCTTGAAGAAGATTGGATAATTGGACTAGCATAGACACCTGATTCTAGGCCAGCCTGTTTCTGAGGTGGTTAGATGTCTTTGAGGGGTGGTCGTGACCTGGGAGATTTGCCTAAAGATGCAAAGAAGTAATATGGACCAATGTAATCTCATGACTGGGCTCATCAGTCACTGGTAGTGGCAGCAGATGCGTACACTCATGCGTACTGACATTAAGATGCACAGATTATCTGATTTCTAGATGCCCATTTGCAGTATTGCCCTGTGAGGAGACTTCAGAGGGATTGAGGCATCCTGGGCTCTTCCTAAATCCACGTCCTGAGGTAAGACATGTCTTCTTCTACTCTAGCTCCATCCTTTCTCTCTCAGTGCTCTTTCTCATGCCATTTCTTTTCTTGACGTCTTAAGGGCCAGGACAAGGCATTATAGAGTTTTTCTTTGTGCCCCATGCTATGCTAGGTGCTAAGAGGGAGAACAGAGGAAAAAAGATTTAGAACATTTTCTTGTCCTAGCCTGGGGACAGGACAGGTTCAGCCTATGAACATGTGGGGCGCCTGATGCCTCCTCCAGGTGACATTTTCCATTCACAATGTGGTCACCTTAGGGCAGGTTTTATATAAGCCTTGGACACTTACTTGGGTGGGAAAAATGTAGTTGAGTGGAAGGGACTGGGAACTTGGTTTGGTAAGCGAGAAAGGGGTGTGAGGAAGAGACCAAGTCTGAGCAAGGAGCTAGAGGAGATTCTGAACGGGGAGCAGAGGGCTGTTTTACCCTGAGATTCTTATCCTGTTATGAAATCTGGGGAAGCCACAGCATGGTGTGCCAGCTAACTGCCCTCTCAGTCACCTCATCAAGCATGAAGTGCCCAGGATTACGAAAAAGAGGGGTGGGGGGAAGGGAACGAAAGGAAAGGCCTCATTATATGGCTGGAAATCCTCATACCAGAGATAAAATTTTACGAGTTGCCTATTGCTCCACACCCCGTATTTTTGACATTCCCTGTTTCACATACAGTATTTTAAACATATGAGACACAGACATTACTGTTTTTTTTTAAATTTTTTTTACCCTTTTCATTCCGCACCCCCACCCCACATTTCTGTCATAGCTTAGTGGGTAGCTCTGAAGTTTTTAATACTGAAGGGCCCATTTCATGTTATTTATTACCCTGCCTGCGTGAAAGCTGAGGCCTATAAATCGTCAACACAGGCTGTCTAATTCCAGCAACAGCAAGGTTTCGTCACATGTAATTAAAAGATCCCAAAGCCATTGGAATGTAATGGATTTGGAAATGACACCATGGGGGCGAGGGGAACAGGCCTAGGAAGAGGCAGCAGTATTTCAAAGGACTCTCTCCTGCATGGTCTGGGATCGATGGAGCTGCCTGGCGGGACTCCAGGAGGGGCTGGCTGATGTGGGGATAGAGTCAGAGTCTGGATTTGATCTGATCATCAACTCTGAGACTGGGCTGTAGCAATTCCCACCTGTGTGGAGAGAGAAACACTGGGTGTTTGAACGCATACACTCTGGTAGCCTGGCCTGTTGAGCCTTCCAGATCTGATGAAAGAGAGTATACTTGGTCCTGTA
This sequence comes from Dipodomys ordii, assembly GCF_000151885.1. Taxonomy (NCBI): domain Eukaryota; kingdom Metazoa; phylum Chordata; class Mammalia; order Rodentia; family Heteromyidae; genus Dipodomys; species Dipodomys ordii. Next base: position 1,063,118 of record NW_012267241.1, read on the forward strand.
AAGGTTTCTAGAAGTAAGGAAATTGTCATATAGTCTTTCAGGCAAAGCCAAGCCCCGAATGTGGGGGAAGGTAGGAGTTCACCTTTCCCATAAGTACAATGGTCCTCTTATTCAGGCCCAACTTTCTCCCTGCAGCTGTTTCTGGCTGTTGTAGCTCCATCATGATTGGTCATTAGTAACTGCACGTTCTTCCAGGAAGTGAAATTTCCCTGAATTCCCACATCCACCTAACTCTCTGTCTAGTTTTTTGTAGCACTGTGGTGCTGGGGTTGGTTATTTGTGTATCTGGATGCCTTACCAATTTCATGGGCTCCTCACAAATAAAGACTAGGTGTAAATCTTCTCTGACCCCACGGGCTTCATAGGGGCCTGTTGTATATATAGGAGGTCATCTAGCATTATTTATCAGGAAGGAGGGAAGAGAAATTGAAAAAAAAGAAAGAAAGAAAGAGAAAGAACCAAAGTGGAGTTCTTTCATGATATTTCTCCATTACTTAGCTTCGAATAATACAATAGCTTGACTCATCCAAGATGGCCCCTTCATCCCCTGTTATTTGGGTTCTGCACCTGTCATGTAGTACCAGAGTGTTGGGTGTGAATAAGAGAATGTGGCTGAAATGATGGTATGTCACCTAGGAGATTAGGTTATCAGGAAGACTGTGACTTTTGTCTTTTTCCCTTCCTTTAGATTTACTCTGGAGGGTGCAAACTGTCATGAGGAGGGTCACAAACTCCAGCCTTAGATAAACAGCCAGCTAGGAGCTAAGACTTGCCAACAACCAGGTGATGAGCTTGCAAGTAAATTCTCCAACCCTCGTTCAGCCTTGAAAACACTATACCAGTAGACAGCAGCTTCATTTCAACTTCATTAGAGCCCTGAGCCAGAGCTACTCAATTAAGCTGTTCCAACATTACAACCCTCAGAAATTGTGGAAGCCAATGAGTGTTATTTTAGTTTCTGAGTTTTATTTATTTATTTTAGACAGGGTTTCTGCTAAGTAGCCCTGGCTGGCCTTGAATTTATGATCTTCTTATCTCAGCTTCCTGAGTGGTAGCATTACAGGCATGTACCACCATGCCTGGCTGGGTTTCTAAGTTTTGATGTAAAATATGACAGCAGTTGATAGCTAATGCAAACACTATCTATATGTTTACAACACTGAATTTTTACTTCTAGCCCCACCTTCTCTGCTGAACTCCAGAATTGTGTGCCTTGTGGTTTCATTTTTTATGTCTTCCCTATATTTCAGAAAATCATCTTCTATTTATTTTCCCAACCTCATTCCCCACTGTTTCATCTCAGTTGTGGTAACATAGTTTCTGTCTGCTTCTTGCTTCCACATATGTCTGACATAGTTTATTCTCTGCCTGGTAGCCAGGGTCTCAATCCAATGTAAGCCTGATTATGACATTCCCCTGAATCAAATTCAACTAATGACATATAATGTGTCCAGGGAAAAAGCCTTTTTTAAAATTTTATTTTCTTGTAAAGATGTTGTACAGAGAAGTCCCAGTTATATGAGTAAGGTAATGAGTACATTTCTTGTGGAGGATTGTTACCCCCTCCTTTGTTTTTCTTCTACTAGCCCCGTTTCAACCTAAAAGTCTTTAAATTGCCTTCAAGGCTGCTCTCCTGTCCTCTACTACTTCATCTCCTCCTTCTTTATCCCTTGGCTCCCTCCTTGCCAGCCAAACTGTCCCTTTTGTTGCCAGGTTTCTGGCCACTTTAGGGCTTTATGCCGGCTCTCCTCTCTGCCACTCATCCCCAATTCTGCACCTTTAAGTCTTTGCTCAGCTCCCCTTTCCCATAAGGTTTATTCTAACAACCACCTTAAAATTTGCAGTCCAGTCTCCTGATCCCCTGTACCTTATTAATCTATTCTCATTGTTTCTCCCTTTACATAGTCTTTCAGATTTCAACAGGCTTAGGTGACTCGTGTATTATGCTTATTGTCCATTTCTGTTAGTGTGTATGCAGCCCCATGAAAGCAGTGTCTTTTATTGCTATTATTGTTTGTTTTGTCGCTGCTGAATCTCCAGCATCTAGTACAGGTGATCTGAAATTATGTGCTTGAAACAGGATGGTGGTTAGTGGTGTTTCATGAAGAAAGGAAGAAAGGAGTGAGGGTAGTGAGCGGAATGGAGAGGAAACACCACTCTTGGAGCTCTTGTGCTTGGTCTCAGTTGTGGCTTAGCATTCAGTTCCTTTCTCATCTAGACCCAGGGTCCTTGGAAATCTGTGTAGATGTTCCAGCTTCAGCACCTAGTCTGGATGATCTGCCTCTGGAGTCTGGTTATCAGTTTCATTGTCCTTACTACTCAGCAAACCTGGATCTTTTCTTGTAATTCAGTTTTTGGCTGCCATTCACCTGCAGTCTCTCTGCTTCTCTTATTTGGTCAGGAGTTGAACTTCAGTCCCAACTTCCTATACCTTAGATGACCTTATTTGAAAATAGAACTGTTGTAGGTATAATTCACTAAATGAAGTTGAGATCATACTGGGGAGAGGTGGAACCCTAACCGATATGACTGGTGTCACACAGGGAGACAGAGGCAGAGATTAAAGTGACATCTGCAGGCTAAGGTACACCCAGATTGCTAGCCATTATCAGTTGTAAGTATGGAACAGACTTCCTTTCACAGCCCTCTGACCATCCATGCCAATACCTTGATTTTGGACTTGTAATTCCCAAGCTGTGAAAGAATCAGTTTATGTTGCTTTAAGTCACTCAGTTTGTGGTTTTGTTTTGGAAGTCCTAGGAAATGGACACGTGTTGCCTTCTTCAAGACCATCCACTCTTGCCTCAGTGTTTTTTCTCAGCAATAACAGACCATGGATTGACAACATTTCTAATCTTCTCCATTTCTAATCTCTGCCCTCTCAAACTCAATGAACTAGATCTACCTCTTCCAAGAAGCCCCCGTGGATGGATGGTTTAGTGCAAAGAAACTCAATGCTTTTACCATCTCGATTTAAAGGTTCTATCTGTGGGAGGAAAGGGCACCTCTGGATTCTTCTTTCACAACCCACATGCATTCTATGGGCTTAAGAGATGTAGACAAAAATATGAAATTCATATGTTCTTGACTCCTTCATCCACTGCCATATTGTCTCTTCGATTAAATGTCATCAGAGGACAAGAAACAGATCCGTCTCCATTGCCTGTTGTTCCAAATTGGCCTCTGACAGAAAAGACACTCATGCTGGTGGATAAGGACTATGTAATAAGGAGGGGGACTAGTCTTTCCTCTTACTAACTTATAAATGAGAAAACTGAGACTCAGGCCAAAACAATTTAAGGACCAACAACTCCTCCTTGCAGGACGGCTGAGCTTCAAAGTCAAAGCAAACATCCAGAGCCACTGATTGCACAGTGGGTTCAAATCCCAGCCCCATCATTTCTGACTGTATAATCTTAGGCAAGTTCTTTTTTTTTGAATTTTCTTTCTTTTTCCCTTTTTGGATTGTTAAGTTTTTTATTTTTATTGGGCAAGTTCTTTAATCTCCTTGAGCTTTAGATTCCTTGTCTGAAAGATGAAGATGGAAATGTGTACTGTGCAGTGTTGTTGGGAGCATTTAACCAGAATAGCACTAAGGAACTGAGCATGTGTGGACTGTGGGACATGGAGTAGTTCCTCAGCCTTATTCCCACTGCATACATTTCAGGCCAGAGAAGGATAAAAACAAATTGTATTTTTTTCAACAAAAATCGTTGTCCATTGGCTACATTCAGCACACATTGGAAATGTCAAAAAGCAACAACAAAAGTATATGATCTACCCAAGTTTTATCATTAATAGCAAGTGTTATATGTGCTTAAAGAATCCTTTATCAGAAAACCAAGCCCAGTGGTGTTCACTTGACTTGATGGACTAGAAAAGAAAAATGAGAATACAATATTTTAAATTTTTTCCCAAACCCAGGATATAGAAAAAGCTTTCTAGTTACATCTCCATGAAGTATCAGTTATCATAGCAGATGGGACAGTGGGCAAGTGTAGAAATGGACCAGGCCCCAACTCTCATTAACAAGCTGATCCATTTAACTAGAATACCAAATTTCTTGAGAATTCCAGTGAATAGTGATTTTACAGTAGGCTAATGTTTGAAGGCTGTATTTTCCTTCCCATTAGTGACCTCACAGGCTCCCTGTGCTACAGCTAACAGCACATAGGGCTGGGAATATTCTACCTGTAACTGACCTATGAGTTGGCCAGTTCTCTCTGGCCGAAGTCAGGATTTTCTTTCATCTAATGGAGGATTGGGCTAATGATGGTCCCACTACCACTTTTCCACAAAGCTCTAACTGTCCTTCACTTGAGCTGGAAGAATATCTACCCAAGGCGAGGGTAGGACTGTATGAACTTCCAAGTTCCTGTGAAGCCAGACATGCTAGTGTTTTAAGATACTTCTTTGTTATAATTATTCATTAGACGATTAAATTTATAAAGCCTTTATTTCAAGTGGTGAGACAAAATGAAGAAGCTTATAAAGTCATAATACACACTATGTGAATTCTGCAGATGAGTTTTAGTTCTTCCTAGCTGTGAATCAGTTTGACTGTTCTGGGCAAGGTCCTATCTATACTTCTCTGAGCTACTTTTTCCTCTCACTCACTAATTTAGGTTGTTGAATTTAAGTATTAGTTCCCTCTTCCTAAGACTTACAACTCTGCTGTAGAACTAGCCTTCCACTTCAGTGGGGATTCATCAAGAATTGCTCCCCAGTGATGATGAAAGAAAGAACGAAAATTTCAGAAGGCAAGCATGTGAAATGAAGCCTTAGCATCGCTCCTAGCTCCAAGGCTGTGTCGTTGCTTCTTTAGCAAAATTTCTGAGCAAAATCATACTTTTGCCGTATCTCTCTTCACTTAGTGTGAAACCTCAAAATAGATTAAGACTTTGAACGAGGGCGATTGTTTCCTTTTCATATTATTCTTCATTTGGGTTCTTGGGCCTGGCATGTTTGGCTTTATAAAACACCTATAATCCTAGCTACTCAGGAGGTGGAGATCAGGAAGATTGCTATTCAAGGGTATGGCTGACAAAAAGTTAACAAGACTCCATTTCAGCAAGCAGGTCAGGTATAGTGGCTCACATTTGTAATCCAAGGCAGGAGAGAGGTACGAGCAGGAGAACTGTTGTCTAGTAGTACCCCAGGCAAAAGTGAAGCCCTATCTCAGAAATAGTAACACATGGGGCTGGGAAGGTAGCTCAGTGGTAGAGTGCTTGCCTCACATGCATGAGGTCCTGGGTTCGATTCTCAGCACCACATAAGCAGAAAAAGCCAGAAGCGGCACTGTGGTCTAATGGTAGAGTGCTAGCCTAGACCTGAAGAGCTGAGGGACAGTGCCCAGGCCCAGAGTTCAGCCCCCACGACTAACAACACCAAAAAAAGTAATTCAATAACTAAAGCCAAACAACCTGAATAGTAGTGTATGGCTCAAGAGCTTAGAGTGGCTTACTAGCTAGCATAAGGCTCCAAGTTCAATCTCTAGTGCTTCCAAAAAGCAAAGCAAAATAAAACAAACCAACAAAGCCTACCGGGGGCAGAGTTAGTCTTTAGAAAAGGTAGTGAGCAAATTCAGTCGCCTGGGTGGGATGAGCTCACCGCTCCAGACTCATCAGTGGCATGTTTTGGCCTATCCGGGAGGCCATCTCTGAACTTGGCTCCTGAACAAAAGGAGGATGATTTCCAGTGAATTCTCCCTCACCAAGAGGTGATGTAACAGTCAAGTGTGTTAATTTATCCAGATCTTGAAAGTCATTATGTGAATTGAGTGAAGCAACCAGCTTTCAAAGAATGCATCTGAATTTGAAAGCGTTCCGGTTTTGTAGAAACTTCTCTGAAGCAGAATACTTGTGGGTCCTTCAGCCGTGGCTGGAAAGAATGCTTTATCTTACTAAGGCTGATGCCAAAATGCTATTTCAGTGCTTCATTTATTCAGAGGTCAGACTAATAGTGATTCAGACATTGACTCCATGTACAAGCTTAAAGACTTTCTGAAGAGATGAAATAGCTTCTCACAGGATTTTTTTTTTTTTACAAAAAGTAAAGCCCACATAACTTCCCTTATACTTAAGCTCTTATGAGACACCTTATAGACTTGTTTGTGACACATAGGCACAGATGGTTTAGATATAGGTGGTTTCCAAAACTTCCAGCAGTCGAGATGTGGAGAACCAGAATAGAAGGTGTGTTATGAGAACCATCGGCATTAGGTATGAAATGGATAGAGTAAGATTAAAAAATCTCAACATGAAACCACACTAATCCATGGCATTTCAGTGGACACAGACATTAGGACAGGTAGAAACAGTAACTTGGTTCCCTATGAGATTTTTGCACTGCTTAATAATGGGCTACAGTGAAAAGACCACAGTCAGAGTCATCTTTGCTTTATGAGAAAGTAGGAAGGAAATAATCTCTCAAAAGGATTGTCAACAAAACTTACTAAAACTGATAATAGTTGGTGAAAGCCATTCAGCACAGGAATCTTGATTTGTATTTCTATGTAATCTCACTGTGGGGTTTCTTTTTTTTTT
>NW_012267241.1:1072477-1076951 GCF_000151885.1 Dipodomys ordii
CTTTCTTTCTTTCTTTCTTTCTTTCTTTCTTTCTTTCTTTCTTTCTTTCTTTCTCTCTTTCTTTCTTTCTTTCTTTTTGTGGTCATGGGCTTGAACTCTGGGCCTGGGCACTGTCCTTGAGCTCTTCAGCTTAAGGTAAGTGCTCTAGCACTTGAGCTACAGTGCCACTTCTGGTTTTCTGGTGGTTAATTGGAAATAAGAGTCTCACAGACTTTCCTGCCAGGGCTGGCTTTGAACTGAGATCCTCAGATCTCAGCCTCCTGAGTAGCTAGGATTATAGCCATGAGCTACCAGTGCCCAGCTTAGTCTTTACTTTTTGATGAAATAGCATGTAGGGAATGGAAAAATGGGCATTAGCTTTCCTTAGATGTTGTCTAGCATGGACTGATACTGTGTACAGCTAACTGTACACAGTGAACTCTACTCTAAATAACTTTAGTGGTAGGATCAGGGCTTTTTCATTCTTGTATCTCCAAAATCTCCCATGGTTCTAGGGTTCAGACTAAGGTACACATACATGTGTGCATGCATGTGTGTGTGTATGTGTGTGCATGTATTTTAATTGAGCATTGGAAGATAGATTATATAAAATGATCTTACAATTGTATAGATGATTAATTCATGAGCTAACCTGAAATAGAATAAAGCTGTGATTTATGACCCTGTGGGGTAAGAACTTCTAGTTAATGCAGTTGTCTCAAGATCCTTCATCTAAGTAAGGTGATTGGTAAGATCCTTAGTTGTCAGGATGCTAATGAATGTTTCGAGCTAATGTAGATTTTGAAGTCAAAATGGGAACAAAAGTGATGATAGTGATAGCTGAATTGCAGCTTTCAATAGATACCCATGCTGTTTAAATCTAGAACCATCTTGTGCTTTCTAAACAAAAAGGATACATTTTGGGACCCATTTCTAAGATGAGTTTGAAATCTTCAAATACAGATGTAATGAAACCAAGAACATATCAAAGTCTGATTATTCCTAAAATCCTTGCAGCTCTGACATTTTATGGTTATAATTTTCCATTATGATCCACCTAGCATCTATTACTCTTATCTTCAAAACGATTCTTCCTGTTGAATTTCTCTTCCTTTAATTTTATTTCCTCTATTTATATTCTCTAGAGGGTCGCAGTGAATTTCTTAGCGACTCCTTCTTTGCCTACAAAGTCCTTACTCCGAATTATTATAAAAAAGTTAAAAATCTATTCCTCTTAGCATAGATTTTAATGTCTTTGTGATCTTGCTCTACCTCCCCTGTTCACAATTAATTTTACCTTCTTCCTCTGCATGAACTTTCCATTCCAGCTAAGTCAGACATTCTACCCAGCTCCCCTTGTTTATAGCTCAGTTCTCTAATATTATATACTCTGTGACCTCTCTCTGACCTTTCAAGTTCACTCCAATATGCATCTTATCTGATGCACTGACATGGCTCTACTGCTTTCCATTTACTGGATTTTTTTGTTTAGTTTATCTTTTTAAGTAAATTATAAATTATTTGACTCAGATAGCCTATGATTCTTTCTTCTGTGTCTCTACAGTGCCAGGTACAGGTAGTCTGGCTTTATTGATTGGTAGGGATATTGATGGTACCAGTCTATTGGTTAACAGTTAACATTTTCAGAGGAGTTCACTTCCCAATCAGATATTATATTTTGGAATTAACCTTTTACCGTAGAGTCAAGGTATCATGACAATGACTTCTAGCTATCTCATAAAGAGTTCTCGCATATTATGGTGGCAAAGTAAAATTATTTTTAATTCCCTTCAGTTGGACAGGGAATCCAGTGAGTCTAAACCATGAGGGGTCACTGTTGGGAAGAAAATGGTTGTGCAGGCAAACTACACTATGCTAAAGACTCTCCCTGCATAATCGAAGTCCCTACAGTTGCTATGTAAGTTCATTCTCTGCATCTATTTCTTATACTGGACAGACAGGTTCTTCTCAGTACTTACTGCTTATTTCTTTGGTTATCTAAGTGAAGCAACGTCTTTATTGACTACTTAGAATTTTTTAAAAAAAACTTCTCCCTCCTTTTTCTTACAAAACTCTTTGACCTTGTGGATGGATTTTTAGCAAGACTTGTTGCAGAATGAAGTAGTACTGAAACTATTGAATTCCATCAAATGCCTCAAAATAAAATGGCTTCCAACTGCTTGAAAAAAAAGGCACATCTTCTGAAAACTTGACTTTCTGCAATTATAATTTTGTAGTCATCAATTTCAATAGAAAATATAATACTGGTCTTAGGAGCATTAGATAAAATGTGAAAGTAATTCTTGAGTAGATCTGTACAATGCTAATTAGAATGCACAACAAATTAGGCCAGTTACATTTGTGAGGACTTTGAAATTATCATGGGGGATAGAAGCATATTTTTTATCACTAGTGTTTAATAGAAGCCACTTTGTGTCTGGGCCAAGGGCTTTGGCACACATTCAATGCAAGTCAAGGAGTTAATAACTAATGACCAAGGGAGATGGAGCCAAGGAACATCTAAGCTGTATGTCCCTAGGGATCTTGGAAGTGGTAGAAGAAAGGACATAGCTCAAAAAATGCAGGGCCAACTGTATCAGCAGTGTTGTTAATTATTCATTTTTATCCCAATCCATTTGACCTTTCCTGGGAGAAAGAATGTCAGAGCCAGTCCTGCAAAATCCTTTCTTCATTTGCTTAGTTCTGTGATTAACCACCAATGTATTTACACAAGGTATCCACTGATTCTTGGGGTTATCTGTTAAGGGTGAAGGTCAGTCAGGCCCATTCTGGGGCTCTCTGCAAAGATGTAGGGATCAGTGGGAGGAAGTTCAACAATTCTTCAGTACCCATTACTGAAACGAGCACTGTGTGCTTTCTCCTATTTGATCATGACAACAGTGCTTTCAGGTAAACATAATCTGTTTCATGAATGAGGGGCTGAAGTTAAGAGACTTGCTCAACCTGTGGAGCCTGGTAAATGGCAAAAGCTAAGCTTGTAACCCAAGTCTTGTGTTATTTTCACATTACATTACAGCCTTAAGTGGAATAATGGCTTTAATATACTTGGATATTAAATGTGATCTTCATGTAAGAGGATCTAGTTGGTGCTTTGAACCAAGTTTCCTAAGTTTGGAGTATGTAAGGGTGGGAACAATTTGACATGGAAGACAACCCAGAATTCTCTAGTCAGTCAACACAAACTCCTGACTTCTTAAATTTTCTTTGTGTAAAAATAAATTTAACATTTTTATCAACATATATGAACTCCATCTTCTGTTGCATCAATTTAGAATGTTCTGGATTCCTTCACTTATAGTTGTTTACTGAGCCTCACTAGTGGCAAAATGCTAGGTCAAGAGTGAAGTATGCAGAACAGGAGGTGGAGGAATGAGCTGGTAATCACAGGAGATGTGCTAAGGACTCTCAGAGGACAACTGAGGAACTAGACAGACTTGATCTCTAGAAGAAGCGTAGAGTAAAGGCGAGGGAGGAGTAGAAAGCTGAAAGTCTGCAGAAGCAAGAAGCATGTGAAGAAATGTTAGAAAGCAAGCAGAATGGCTGGAGCCAGCCATTTCCCAGTGGTCTCAGGAACTAGTATGGACATTGTCAGCTATGTCTTCATGGATGAGACAGTTGGAACAGAGGATCTGAAGATATAGAATAGAAGCCCATGGCCACCCAGCCTATCTCTGAAGTGGCCAGTTAAGGAAATGAGATTTTTGCAATCACTCTGGAGAGAAGTGCCTGGCCATCCTGAAGAATAAGCTAGAAGGCTGATTGGATAGGTATCTTTCACTTTAATAATTACTGGGAAGCCAGGCACCAGTGACTAATGCCTGTACTCAGGAGGCTAAGATCTGAGGATTGCAGTTCAAAGCCAGCCTGAGCAGGAAAAGTCCGTGAGACTCTTATCTACAATAAACCACTCAGAAAACTGGAAGTGGTGCTGTGGCTCAAATGGTAGGGCACTTGCCTTGAGCCGAATTGCTGAGGGACAGCGCCCAGGCCCTGAGTTCAAGCCCCACTACTGACAAGAAGAAGAATGAATACTTTCAGAGAGATCCTTCTTGGCTTCATTACTTATCTTTGTCATAATTTGGGTCAGGGATTAGAAGCCTTGAATGCCTGCCTCCAGCCTTGAACCATGTACAGGGATCTAGAAGCAAGTACTACTCCTGGAGCAGTCCAGCCGTAGCCAAGAGTTGCTAAATTCCTGGATCCTGCCCCCCTGGCCTTTTTCCTTACCTGTGGTTTCAGGAGTTCTTCTGATTTCCATTTTAGATTTAGCTCCTCTTGGTGAATTATACCAATTTGGACTCAGAACAGTTTTTTTTTTATTTTTGGTAGAAGAAAAATCAAGTAGGGGGCTGGGAAGGTGGCTCAGTGGTAGAGCGCTTGCCTTGCATGCTCGAGGCCCTGGGTTCGATTCCTCAGCACCACATAAGCAAAAAGAAAAAAGCCGGAAGTGGTGCTGTGGCTCAAGTGGTAGAGC
>NW_012267241.1:1077001-1163267 GCF_000151885.1 Dipodomys ordii
CTCTTACAATAGTGTCTCCCAAAGCTATTTTAAAAAATAGCCACTCATGGGCTGGGAAGGCAGCTCAGTGGTAGAGTGCTTGCCTTGCATGCCTGAGACCCTGGGTTCGATTCCTCAGCACCACATAAGCAAAAAGAAAAAAGCCGGAAGTGGTGCTGTGGCTCAAGTGGTAGAGCGCTAGCGTTGAGCTGAAGAGCTGAGGGACAGCGCCCAGACCCAGAGTTCAGGCCCCACGACCTGACCCCCCCAAAAAAAAATAAAAAAAGAAAAATCAAGTAGTACTTGGGTTGTAAGAAAAGCTATTCTGATTATAAGCTTCATTTAGGCAAAGAATGGCAGGGTTATAATGCCTGATAGGTAGAGTGACTGAGACCAGAGAAGGCAGGTGAGTTATGGACAGGCTTGGTTGAGTTAGCTCTCTATCTATGTGTTTTCGTACCAGGCCTGTGTTCTTTCCATCAAGATACCTCTCATCTCTCTCTAAATGTGCCCTGATGTAAGAAGATGAAATGTTTCATATGTCAACTGTCTGCCTCCTATGTGAGCACAATGGACAGGATGAGAAACTTGCCTACTGCAGGTGTTCAGTTTGCTTTAAGCTTCCCTGAGACCTGTATCTAATCTTTCATCTTTCCTTGGTTCCAGCTAGGCTGGCCTGACACTGTGTCAGGGTACATCCTTCTTCCTACTTATACTTTGTCTCATTGTCCCACTTTTCAAATTCTGCCAGGTCTTCAAGGCTCAGTGATTTCAACGCAGTGTAGATTCAGGAAACATTTATTGAGGATCCCATAAACATAAAACCTGTGCGGCCAACACTGGCTGGGTTGCTAAGAGGAATAAGTGAGGAAAGCATGCTCTTTGCTCCAAGTCCAATGGGAAGGCGGCTTAGTTCACAGTTAGTACCCACAGCTCAAGACTGAGAGTAGGAGTAATAATGTTACTTAAGGAGCACCTACTAATTACAGCTGAGAAAGATAGGTATTAGATACTGCCTCGTGTATTCAACTGAGCTCAAAATTTTTTTCAGTCCTGAGGTTTAATTTCAATTCCACTTCTTGCAAATGATGATTTGGGGGTAAATTAGTTAACTTCTCTGCATCTTCCAAAGGTGGTTAAACCATCTTCAGGGAAAGGAAGTGAGCATCAAATGATAAAAATGCTCACAAAGGTTCTAGTATTGGGTAAGGACTAGAACACTTGGTCAGAGAACTAGATATCCTGGAGAAAGAGAGTACCAATCCTGGAGAAAGATCTTACAGGTCAAGCAACCTGCTGCAGGAGGGTCATGGGCAGGATGTAAGGATGCATTGTTCGAGCCAGGTCTCTGAGACTAAGTTAAGGGAGCTTTTGGAGTTATGGTGATCAGTGACGGCTTGGATTGGTGGTGCCTTGAGGGCCTTGTGCTATTTACCCACATCAGTAGAGTTGTCTGGGCTGGGTTTCCCAGACTCAACATAGCATCAGAGGTTGGAGAGAGTCATTGGAATTTCCTTTCTTTATTTAATCTTTTCCTCAAATTGAGTCTGAGTTTTTTCCTTGCCAGTTGAGAAAACAGAGATTCTCCAGTTACCTTAATGATTGTTGTAGACCACAATTTTCCACGGAAAGAGCGTTCACAGAGTCCTGGAAAGACCCTTCTATATTCAAACTTTGAATGCTATGTATTTATTTATTTGAGCTTGAACTCAGGGTTTGGGTCCTGTCCCTTAGTTTTTTCACTCAAGGCTGGTGCTCTACCATTTGAGCCACACCACCAATTCAGGCGTTTTGCTGGTTAATTAGAGATAAGGGTCTCATGAGCTTTCCTCCCTGGGCTGGCTTCAAACCATGTTCCTATGATCCTCAGATCTTAGCTTCCTGAGTAGGTAGGATAGCAGGTGTGAGCCACCAGTGCCTGGCTAGCCTACATGTGTGAAACGTCTTGCTATTCTCTGCATTAGAATTTAGCAATGACAAGAACCTCAAGCATTTCAGACTGTGTAAGCCAGGTATCTTTGACACAATGTCCACTCAATTCTATTGTCCAAGGCAATGAGGTATAGCTGTTGGGTAATATAGTTTTCTAATGACCTACATGTCAGTAAAAATTGAGAAATCAGATGAGATCCCCAAGAAAGCAAGCTGAGCAAGCAAACAGAAATCCTCATACAGCAAACAACGACAGCAGCAGCAACAAGCGCAGTGTGAAAAAAAAATCAATAAATATCTATGGTCCAGAATGAATGAATGAATAGATGAATGGAATTTCCTCAGAAAGTCCTATTACCAAAACCATCAGCTTATTTTAGAGGTCGATGGAGAAGTAGGCCTGTTTCCCAGGAACTGTCAGAGTAGAATTAAATGTGCTTGTGGCATTTCCATTCCCAGTAGTGAGTTATGTGGGATTGTTCCGGCCCTGAGCTCTGGGCCATCTGCAGCCAAACAAGAAACAAGAACTGAGGGATGGTGCCAGGAAGTGGTTGTACCTAAGGTGACAGGGTTAAAACTCACCCTGGACTTCAATGATAAGGGCAAGGCCTTTAGTGGCCACCTTTTCGAGTTTATCTCTATGAGCCGGACATTTTCTCATGGTGTGTGGTATTTATGCTTCCAGTGTTGCACTATATTAGGTAACAAGGTTAAAGGTAAGACATTTGTTTTTCTACAGCACTGCAGATCCAGAAACCAATGATGCCAGAATTCCTATAGCACTTTCCATTTCTCTCTCCTCCCCCCAAAAGATTTTTATTAGCATCTATTAGTTGCACAAAGTTGTCTTCCCATACAAGATACCTTGATCAAACCTACCCCCCTCCACCATTCTTGCCAATCCTCCTACCCACTTGTGAAAACAGTTTTAAAAGCTTTGAGGTTTTATTTTCATGCATATATGTAAAGTGCTTTGAGTATATATACTGTCCCATCTCCAACATGTACCCATCCTTCAATAAAGCTTGCTTTCATTTGCTGTGGCTTTCAAATGGTAGTGGGGATGCTGAAGTGAAGGATTGTCATCGCCACAGAGATGATAAGCTGAAGGTCAGATGGTAAGAGGCAGCTTTATTTGCTCAGGAGACCCAAAATCAAGGCAAGATAGAATTCAGCCTCCCCACCATGACAAACCACCCCAAAGGAGACATCTGATCAGGGAGCAACGGTGCTATCTAAGGCCACATGCTTCTCTCCTTCCAAGGATGGGATGAGTTATACTCATCACCAGTTACACCTCCTCCTCTCCTCCCCCTTAGTTGGAAACCCCAAATTACCTGGTTGTTTGGTACAAGTACAGATTTCACAGCCCCGTTTCAGAGACTCTGATTTTGTAGATATCTGCCTTCTGATACCTCCCACCAAGTGATTCTGAACATTAAATTTTGCAAATTGTTAGTTGAGGGAATAAAATGAATTTTAAGCATCAGTTGAGCCAGAAATAATACCAACTCTTTAAAAAAATCCCTTCAAAAATGGGATTATTCTCTTGTTGGTAGAATGACAGGTAATGGCTGTTCTCTTTATTTATTCATAATACAAGACAGATCTATTTCCATGTAGTAAGCATAAATCTATACCACTGTTTAAAATTCGGTATAATGTATCACTACATGAACTTACAAGGAACTATATTTGAACCATTGCTCAAATTTGAAGTTATTTCAGATTTTTTAGCATTATAAAAATACTATTCACAAACAGGTAAAATAACTCAGTGTACAGCACATGGCTATTAATAGATCATCTGACAATGACCTAGAGTGATGGAAGGTACCTGCCATGCGGCTGTGGGTGTAGCTTGTGAATATCTCTCCTAACGTTTACAGTGCTTGGCATGATACTTTCACATAGTACTGTGGGCTGATTGATAACTTTTGAATGATTGACTCAATGTATTTAAAATTGCATTTCTTTCGTTTTTATTTCTTTAAATTAAAATTTATGGGAAAATTATCTGTAAAATAAGTTAAATCTTTTAGATAAGTAGGTTTTCTGGGAGTTTCCATCTTGATGAGGTGTAGCCCACAGAATTAGAAGCAGTGGGATATCCTGGAGAAGAACATGAGATTGCTACATCAGAAAAATGTGGGTTCTCAGGCATCCAGCTGTGTAACCTAGGGTCATTCACTTAACCTCTGGGAACATCCATTTCCTTCCCTGTAGACCTAGAAGAAACAATTATCTAATTTGTAGGTAATTGTGAGAATATAAGGGAAAAGGCAAAGCCCAGTGCAAACATAAACTGATGTTATCCTGATTATGGCTATTGCAGGAAGCCTGCAGGAAGGGACTGGCTTGTGTGTCTGTTTCCCCAGATCTCCTCTCCCCCCTGATATATCTCTGATCAGAACAGAGACCAGGTAAGTGCCATGCTTGTGATCAATGGACAGCAAGTCCACATGTGGACTGGACTCACAGCCTGTTTGTTCCAGTTCTTTATCAGGTGATCTATCAGTAGTTGTGTACTATACTCATATTTTGAAGGACTTTACCCTTGGTGGGGACTCAGCATCTATTTGGTGATGGGTTTATATAGCATCCAGATTATCCATACCGATAGAGTAGTGCTAGGCATTGAGATCAACCAGCTGAAGAGGCTCATTCCAAGATTCAAAGCATTCTTTGAGTTTTTAAGGGCAAAGCAAACATAGTTTCTACCCTCTAGGAATTAACCAAGTCATATCCCATGGCTCAACACATGCCACAGGTATAATTTTTAGTGTGTGCAAATGCCAGTAACTACTAGATCCTATTTATGCTTGGAAAGGCTTGCAAATACCCAGGTGAGTTGGTCAAGTAGCCTGATGCTACCTGGTGATATCCACCTGTTCATCCACCTGTTCATCCACCTTCCCTGGTGTCACTGAGAGATATCACCTTGGTATAAAACCCAAACTGATCTTACCACCACAAAGCTTCTAGACCACAGACTCCTGAGATCAGATCAAAACGCCACAGTATAAGGGGAATTTCTCTGAATCATTACTTTATGTTCTCAGAGCTATCAGCCACTAGGTATTTATCTTTGGATTTTTTTTTTTTTGGTGGTCAAGTTCTTAGGTGTGGTTTACAAACCCTTCTCTTCTTTTGTTTTGCTTATTCTTTTATCCCAATTAGTTTTCTACCAGGTCTCTCCTCTAGTTAGCAGCTAACAATAAATGACATGCCTAGGATTCCTACTAGGGTTGAACAAGTGATGTGTGGGTGTATATGCGTGGGGGTTCACCTGTGGGCATGAGGGTATGGAAGTGAGAGTGGTTGATCTAGGTTCAGAATTAATGCTGAGCACCCTATGAATGGGCAGATAAAGAATAATTTCCCTGAGGGTCATGCCTCAGATGATCCCATCTCCTACAGAAAGCGATCAAATGGAACCGTGCTTGATTCAGGGCAGCTAATCTACAAGGGAGATTTTTTTTTTAATCCCACCCCTCTTCGCTTTTTCTTGCCTTTGTGAATTTCAGTTCATTTATATACGGATTCAGTTGCTTGTTAGTGTGTTTTGCCTTGTATCCCTTAGGATATAACTCTGCAGATGGACGACATTTTTAAAAATTTTACTTTCTTAATATTATTCTTGGCTTTTTAGAGAAGACTTTTAAAAAATGATTAGTCTGCCTGGTATTATTTTAGTTTCCAATTACCATGTGGGTATCCTCTAGCATACTGCTATTTTGTAAATGGATGTGTATGCTTATTGTTAATTGATTCCCCAAACAGGCCCCAAACGCTTGCATTTAGATTGTGTATTACATTACTTGCATGCCACCAGGTTGGCCCCATGCCAGCAGGGGTTTTCTGCTTGCCAGAAGCACAGTGGACACATCTCGTTTTTCCCTGACACCTGTGCAAACCAGCTTGCATGCCCTTGGCTTGGCTCTCTAGAGAGAAAGGGCTGTGGGGGCATTCTGATGAAGAAATGTCCAAAAACCTGAGCTCCTCCTGTTCTATTTTATAAGGGAAAAAAAAACTAGAAAAACATTTCAACCTTCATCTCCTAGAACTATTACTCTTTTTTTTTTTTAAAGATACAAAGGAAGAGGAAACTTTGGTCATATCACTTTAATCCTTGGCCGAATCCAAACACCATTAGTTTGAGCCACTTCATTTTGAAGCTTTTTCTGGCTCCCTAGGCAAGTGAGAGGTCCTCCTCTGGGCTTTCTCTGTCACTATTCAGCCTAGGCCGTTGTAGGACTGCTTTTACTTATTGATGTGCTCATTTCACTTCTAGATGATGAACCTGGATTGGGAATCTTTTGTTTCTACGAGTTGGTTACTAGATTGTATGAATCTATGAATCAATAAATGAATACAAATGCTGTCATAGAAGAATTATGGAAATATTGACAATGGATGCATATAATGGATAAATGATTCTTTTTAAGCTTTGCTGATACCAGAGTTTGAACACAAAGCTTAATTAATTTGTTTGCTTGGCTGGTACTCTACCACTTGAGCCATACTTCTAGTGTGGCTATTTGATGGTTATTTTGGAGATAGACACAGACTTTTTGGTCTGAGCTGGCCTGAAGATGTGATTGTCTGGATCTCAGGCTCATGAGATCAGGCCAAGATGATGGGCATGAGCTGCTGGCTTCTAGCCTGTATTTATGATTAAAAAAAACATGGATTATTACTTATTTTTAAACCACAGTGTTCTTTTTTAATTGTAATAGGCACACATTTTATTAAACATTCTTGCTTTTTATCAGAAAAATATGCATTTTGTGAACATGAGTTAAAAGTTTAACATGGAGTGTCTGAGTTGACTTACTTTGTTCTATATTCAGATCACGTGTTCCAATTCTGCATTAGGAAGTATATAAGAAATACATAAATTAGCATACATTTGAAAGGATTTTCACCATAGCTATCATTGTTTCATCAATATTCTTTTTTTAGGGGGGCTAGTCCCTTGGCCTTTTCACAGTGTTCTTTTATGTGTAAGTACTCTGGCTTGAATTCCGGGCCTGAGTGCTGTCCCTTAGCTTTTTTGCTCTACAAAGTGGAGCCACAGCTCTACTTCTAGCTTTTTGTGGTTAATGGAGATATGAGTCTGCTGGACATTCCTGCATGGCGGGATCAGTGATTGGATCAGTAATTTTCAGATCTCAGCCTATAGACTAGCTAGGATTACAGGTGTGAGATACTAGCACCTAGCAAAAGTCACAGCCTTTTAATAAAGTCTGCAAGTTAAAGTGTGGAGGACATGGAGGATGGGGACTCTGCTTGCCTTAGCAATGTAGTGAGATGGACTGTCACAAACACGTTTCAGACGTCTTGGCATAAGCAAGAGCTGTGTGATGTAATGGGTAACAAGTTCTTTTAAAAATGGGATTGCAGCTGGAAGGATATATTAGATATCCTAATTCTTATTCTATAAGATGGAATATAAACAGAATAAATCGTGTTGTACTCATTACTATTGTTCCTTGTTTTAATGTTAAGATTTAGATTTTAAGATGTCAAAGTTAGGATATGGAATTAGTTTGAACATTATTCAAAATATTTTTCAAAACATTTATGCTGGTACTCAGGGCCCTGTACGCATGCTTAACTTTTTGAGTTCAAGGTGTGGCTCTTCCACTCAAGCCATACATCTATTTATGGCTTTTTGGTGATTAGTTGGAGGTAAGAGTCTCTTGGATTTGTCTAGCTGGGTTGGCTTTGAACCATGGTCTTCAGGTTTCAGCCTCCTGAGTAGTGAGGATTACAAGCATAAGCCACCAGTACCCAGTGTCAAAACATTATTTTGAACACTCAGTTCAATGTTCTTCAACAGTAGTAAGAAAGTATATTAGTCTTATAATGGTTGCCCTTTTGAGGAAGCTGCTTATTTATTAATTCTTTTCTGAAATCAGGGACTTTTTTGTGTGCTTCTCTGAACTTAGTTAGTATTCCTTCCCATGGAAAGTGATTACAGAATAGAATGCCCCAAATCCCAAAGGTAGCCTTTCGAGTATCAGGTGAGAAAGCTCTGGGAAGGTAGGGTGGGAACAATGGAGTTCCAGGATTTACAACTCATAGCCAAGTACTGGTAGCTGCCTTCACCGCTGAAGAGACCAGCCCTGGCCATGATGAAGTCTGTTAAAAGAAGCTAATTCTGCAAGTTGGATACTAGCATGCATGTTTATGTAATGCTAGCTGAGGTTTAATGCCACAATTAAAAGAATAACAAACCCTCCTGCTGAGAAGCCTGTTGGCCACTTTAGACTCTTTTATTCCCATCAGAAAGCGGCATGTCACTTCCAAGGGTTACCCACAACAGGGCTTGCTTTGGAGACCAGAAGGCGTAATTGTTGGGAGGGGGGAAAGCTGAGGTCAGCCTGACTGGGGTGAGGGCCTGCTTTGTGCCAATACTGGAATGTCTCGGAATTCCAGCCAAGCCCAGTCAGCCATGACTGTGTCTCATGAGAAGTTGCTTCAGAAGGTCATTTTGTCTGCCCTGCTGCTGACTTGGGCAGACTTCCCCAAGCTAACTAGACTCACATGAATTCATGGGAAAAGCTTGGTCCTCTCTTGTGAGCCCACCAAGTGGATCTGGGCTCTAAGTCCACTGTGGCTTTTGGTGAGCTACGCATGTCACATCGAATTGTATGATGTACCAGGAAAGCAAGTACCATCCCATCGTATTTCCCTCTGTGTGTCTGTGGCTCAGTTCACAGATAACACCGTGAGAGAAGCTACGGAAAGAAGAAAAAGTGCTATTTCTGTAGTTCACCTCCTCCTCTCTTTCTTTTCCCTGTTCACCTTTCATGGCTGGAGTTCCATTCCTCTGGGTGTTCTCTGCTCCCAGCAACCCTTTCTGATCTCTTCCTTCTCAGGCTTTTCCAAATACTTACTTGACCTCATGGCTAATCTTGGAGCTGGGTAAGCTGCTTGAAGCTGTGGGCTCTGCCTTACACTTCTATCTACTTTGCTGCATGGAATATAATGTCCTGAACATGACAGAAACTCAATATAGACAGTAACAAAACAACCACCTCAGAGTGCAGAAAGACCTTCAATATCAGCTAGTCCAGTGGATTTCTGATGTTTTGCTCATAAGTAGCCAAAAGGATCTTTTATTCACTTTCAAATGAACTATTATGGAGTCTGCTCTCCATCTAAAACAGAAGATATTAAAGATAATAACTCTTGCTGTTTGAGCAGAGAGATCTGGAAATCCATCTCTTATTTTTTTCTCCTTCTACGCTGGTCTCTCCATTGATTTAAAAAAATCATTGCTGTGTTCAGACTCACAATGGGTAGGAATAAATCTGTTTATTAATATGTCACTCAACATTTTAATGGACAGCAGTGACATGTTAATAGGTACTTCCTTGCTGTGTAAGCAGTAGGAATTTTACCACAGTTACTCCAGGGATCTTTTTCCACCTGCATTTGAAAGACATGAATTGGGCCTTATTCATCTTTGTGTACCACATAGACTTAAGCCTTGCATGTTATAGATGCTCAACAAAGTCTGCTGGCTGATGGATATGCTTCTCAATGTCACCTTGTGCACATGTGACACAGATCAGGTCTAGCTTAGAATATTCGCCAGACATCTGCAGCACTTTTCTAATAAAGCAAGCCCATCTACAAAGTCAGCTTTACAGCTGCTCAAATCTCTCTATCTCTATGGTATCATCATCTTTGGAGAAAGTATTTGTTTGTCCATTTTCTGGTTGGTGCCAGTAGTCAGATTAGATCTAACTTTTAAATTCCAGAGATAAGACTGAGAACTGTAGGGTAGAACCAGTAGGATCTATTCCCTAGGAGGGGTGTAAAAGGTTTCAGATCCCCTCTCCCCCACTCCCCGATTCTGTGTGGGATAGTGGTGGGGTGAGGGATGCTGTTCTGTTGTCTTTGGGTCATTGTAGAAATTTGGTCCATTTCATCTGGTCAAGGGAGAAAGTTTTTCCATCATGAACTTGACTAGAGACAGCAAGAACGATGCTGACTAAGTATTTCATTTCATTAGGCCACCCTGGAGACAGATCTTTGTCACCCTACTGTTATGAGGTCACAGTGTGGACTCTTATTGGAGATGCTCAGATATCTGGAGCCCACCAAATTTTACTTATATGAAGGTAAAGTCTAAACACGCAAGGGTGAGGTCATGATCAAAGAAAGGGAGTCCCATTGTACAATGGAGTGTGCAACACCATTTCAATGCTGCATCTTTGCCCCTGGCATACTTTCTTTCTACCACCCCCAACTCAACATTGCTGGGAATTTCTTTGTCAGAGAATTGGTGATGAAGCTTCAAGTGAAATATCCCCTGAGAAAAAGATAATATGATTTTTTCCCTATTGGGATCAATGACAGGTTGGAAAAATTCAGAGACACATGGAGAAAATGAGAAGCAGAGTTTGGGTTGAGCAGGTAGAATAAGATCAGGATGTGCCCCAGATGGTGTCTGAACTAGCTAGTTAGTGTTTGCTAAAAGCTAGCCTTTATAGAGCCTATGATACAAATGCTCAGGATGTCACTTTGCTGAGTGGGGGTGCAGCCATAGAATAGTTTAACCATCATTGAATACTTCTCCGATTGAGGACCTTGCAGGATTTACCTAAAAGTCACTGACATAAAAGTACTTGAAAGCATTCTGAACTAGTCATGTTCCTCCTTGTTGAGAAATGATGTCTGGGAATTCCACTCTGCCTTCCCACCCTCCCAGCCCACCCCTCATTCCACTAATGGCCTTGTGATCTCATCCTCTAAGACAAACTTGCAAAGCAGAGTGAGGCTGATGTATGTAAATCTTGTGCCCTAGCCAGACTCTCCCAGAGAGGCTGCCCTGAAGAAAATCTATTGCCCTAATCAATTACCAAACTTTCAAGTGAAACAGATTGTTCTCTCTTGCTGGAAGACCATCAAGCCGTCATTTTTCTTGGTAATGAGCAACAGTGCAAGGAAGGGAATTGTACTTTCTCCATGGCGCTGAACTAAAGGGTTCCAGTAAACAAGGCTTGGCCAGGAAAGCTCTGAGTTACCTGCCAAAAAGATGGAAAGGCATCTGGAAGCCTTTCTCTCCTATAACCTGCACTTGGACAACCTTTTCCTATTTAATTTAGGTGAAGCAATTTGCTAGGTCGAGGAGATGTAAGATTGAGAAAAGTCTCTTCTCCTTGGTCTAGGTAACTACTACCAGGATTTGCCTCCTAATTTTCCATTCCTTCCATGCTAGGCAAGTTTACCTAAATTCTTGAGCCACATATGATGAGAACAGGGACTCACTGAACTCAAGAAATAACTTCTGTCATTGGATGAGGATTGGAATCAGTCTGTTGCTCAGGGGGTATCCATCAGACACTGGCATTCAGTCCCCAATCATTTCTTTTTAACCTTGAAATGTGCTCTTACACATGCCTCTAGGCTCCTGCCTCAGTTTACCTGACCAGGTTCCTCATTCTCTTTTGGGTTTGAAACAGTGTCTTGAACTTTCTATCTCCTTTTTGCTACTAGGCCCTGCCATGAATACACTGATGACTTAAGGTCTCAATACTTCTACTTACTTGTTTCAAATATGACTTATCCACTGAGCATTTTCCTGCCATAGTACTTAGCCTACCAAAGCGAATCCCTGGTATCTAGACATTGTATTGGATCTATTTTCTTCTTCTCAAGGGGAAGCTTTTTAATGTGATTCTTTTCAGGTGATAGTATACAAATGGGAGAATTTTGGGGAGAATTTTTTTCCATCTATCTGTCGTGGGGCTTGAATTCAGGGTCTGGGTGTCCCTGAGCTTTTTCACTAAAGGCTAGCAGTTTACCACTTTGAGCTACAGTACAACTTCTGGTTTTTTGGTGGTTAATTGGAGATACGCTGGCTTTGAACCATGATCCTCAGATCTCAGCCTCCCACGTAGCTAGGATTACAGGCATGAGCCATCAGCATCCAGCTTTTTGGTAGAATTTGAACTAAATTTGTGTTACTTTCCCCTTCCTTATCTCTCTAGCTCCTCTTTCTTTCCTTGTGAAGTGTATGCACTTGAAATCCAAGCTTGATCTGCAGACTTGTCTTGGTTAGAGGACCTACACATTTAGTACTTATCTTCAAGTAAGGGACATTTGAATGACTATGAGAGGCAAAAACAAAATTGAATGCAAAGGGCTGCAGAAGCAAGCACAGGGTGACTTGTTCTGCCTAGAGTAAGGGATAGGGCTAATGATGTAAAAAATTACGTATTTGAAGCGGGTCTTTGAAGATAGGGGTCTACATAGTGGGCAAAGGTCTTCTAGGAAAAGGTTATGCTGAGAAGATCTACCTTTGAGTATATAAGAGAGTCTGAAAAAGGGATAGATTAAGTACTATATTTCAGAGATCCACTACCTTCAGAAAGTTAATTCCTTCTCTGGGAAGCAAATTTCCTCACATTGTAAACACTTAAATATAATGCAAGACTAAATATGACAAAGTGCTACTTTGGATAGAAATAAATGCCAAGGATAGGTCAGTGCCAAAATGTCAGGTCTAGGTAACACCCCCCTGCAGGAGGCTGGGGAGAAGAGGAAGGCACTTGGCAGGAGGTGACCCAGAAACAATGAAAGGGCAGTTAATACAGGAGCTAAGAAAAGGGACCTTTCTGATGATTGCAAAATCATATGGTGTGGATGTCTGCTTTCTTGGCTTCTGCCCTATGCATGACTCTATTGATTTCCATGAGAGAAGGAGCAGAATTAAGAAGTCTTATTTTAAACAACAGATCTTGATGTACATGTATGAATGAGTATGTATCCACAGACATATCTAACAGTGCAGCTTGCTTGGAGCTCTGGCTGGTGGAGAAGTATCCTGAATGCAAAGTGAGGGGAATGGCCTTTGCAAATGTCAGCTGGAGATACTGCTCTGCTGGGCAAGTGGGACAAGAACAAGCTAATGAGCTGTCACCTCTCACAGTAGGCTGCATCTCTGATTTCCAGGGTTCAGCTCTCTATACTGAGATGGGCTCTGGTAATCTTAATGCTTCTTTCTTGGTGGTGTGCTGAATGGACCTTGCAGCTAGCAGGGGCATTGGTCTGAGTCATTTTCAGAGCCAGGGGGGAATGTGTCATTGTGACATCTCATAAAAGAGTAGGCAGGCAACTTCCTGCAGGCACAGTGATGCACTTCTGTACTCCTTTGGTGGTCTATGGGGCTTAGAGACACCTTTGAAGGTGCCTGATAGTGGGAAGCTTGCTCCTCAGTTCATCTTTCTCATTCCTTCAGGCCTATGCTGAGCACAGCTGGGATGGGGAAGGAGAGGATGTGCATAGGATAAGCCAGGCACATGTGATCACAAGGCATTTATTTATTTTGTTGGGCCTGGGTGCTGTCCCTCAGCTCTTCAGCTCAAGGCTAGCACTCTACAGTTGAGCCACAGCGCCACTTCTGGTTTTCTGGTGGCTAATTGGAGATAAGTGCCTCATGGACTTTCCTGCCCAGGCTGGTTTTGAACTGCTAACCTTAGATCTCAGCCTCCTGAGTAGCTAGGATTACAGGCATGTGCCACCAGCACTCGGCCACAAGGCATTTATTTGATCATATGGAAACTCATTTTTCTCTCCTACAACAAAGAAGTTCTAGTGACTCCAACTCTAAAACACGGAACCTGACAATGTCAGGTTTAAACACAAGAACGAATGTAAACAGTATACTGTGAGCCCTGAAAATTACTTGCCCTGGGCTGGGAAGTTGGCTCAGTGGTAGAGCGCTTGCCTTGCAGCCTGAGGCCCTGGGTTCGATTCCTCAGCACCACATAAGCAAAAAGAAAAAAGCCGGAAGTGGCACTGTGGCTCAAGTGGTAGAGTGCTAGCCTTGAGCTGAAGAGCTGAGGGACAGCACTCAGGCCCAGAGTTCAGGCCCCACGACCGGACCCCCCCAAAAAAATACTCGCCCTTATGGTTCCAGTTTTCTAGTTTCAAGGCTCAAAGAAGCTAAGTGTCTCACCCTATCTCACCCATAAATGACAGAGCTGAGATAGGAACTTGAGAAATATCGTGAGGAGGTGACTGAGAAATATAGTCTAGGCTTAGCCGTGCCCATTACCAGCTATGGGATTTGGGGCAACTCCCTCCTTTTAGGCATCAGTTTCTGCATCTGTTCAGAAGAGGAGGGAGATCTCTCCTAGGACTAGAGAGTCTTCCCAGTCCAAACACTGAATTAGCATTGCTCCTTCTCTGTCTTGCAGTGGATATCAGCCTACATGCATAAAAGCTTGTATTCCATAAAGAAGCAGCTGTGTGGGCTCAGGTCAGATACCTGTACCAAGAGTTCATCCCAATGGAACTTCTGAAAGCCTTCAGTCCTGGCACCCCTCTATGAGAACAACCCAGGTCATCTAGGGGTGAGAGCCTTTGAGGTACAAAGCAAAGAACTTGCTTTCATGCTGGGACCCAGCTTGTGTCCTCATGGTTACCCACTCATCCAATCACTGAATCATCTGCTCCTCTGACTTCTGTCTCTCATGCTCTCTACTCCTGTGTTTTATCCACCTGCTATTGGGCTCAGAAACCACCTCCTCTGCAGTGGTCCTTGCCCCTTCCTTTCCACTGATCTGTGATGTCCCTTTCATGCCACATCTCAGAGTGGAGATTCAGATTACAGTGTCATCATCTCAAGTTGTTGTAACTTGAAATAGACAACAATTAGCTGCAAGGGATCACAGACATGACACCTCTTCCTTCAATGTACTGGCTAGAATTTGAGGTTGGATAATCAAATGGTCTCCCTAAGGGGACACAGGTGTGTGGCAGACCAGGGAGGAAAGTCAGAGCCTCTACTTCAAATCCAGGGCAGATTCTAATTCTCCTTCGTCCTTAGAATTTTGTCACCATATAACTAACTCTAGCCCAAGGACTGCTGCCACAGATGATTAATAAACTCAGTGCCCTAAAATAACAGAAATGCATTCTCTTACCAGTTCCAGGGGACTAGAAGTCCCAAATCATGCTCCTTCTGTAGACTAGGGAAAGATCATTTTGCCTTTTCAGGCTTCTCATGGCTCCTGACATTTCTTAGCTCATGGCCAATCACTGTAGTCTTTGTTTCTGTCTTCACAAACCCTTTTGTTTCTCTTTCCCACTTCATTTTCTTTCTCTTCAATCATTGGATTTAGGGTTAAGACTCATCCTATCTGGGATGATTTTATCTTGAGGTTGTTAGCTCATACACCCTTATTCCAAATCATTTTATATTCTGAGGTTCAGAAGGATATATCCTAGGATGTGTGTGTGTGTGTGTGTGTGTGTGTGTGTATGTATGTCTCTGTGTGTGTGTGTGTGTGTGTGTGTGTATGCATGTGTGTGTGTTTAACCCATTGCACCTAGGTTGCTGAGCACTGCTGATGTATGATCTGGCCACAAGACTATAGGACAGTTTTGGAAGGTGACTGGGGTGAACAGAGTTAAGAAAGTTGGATTTTATGAAAAAGGAGAGATATAGAAGGCATGGTCCTAGAGCTTCTGGGAGGAAAGTTATGATGAGTCCTGGGAAGGGAGGCCTCAGGTAGTGTTTGAGCCAGAGTTGGGAGAATTTCAGTCTGGGCTTGGCATCTCACATCTTGGAGCTCCTGTGCATGCCTAAGAGATGCTTCACAGTAAGCAGTAAGTAGGCCTCTTTTCCCAAAACAGATTTTCCAGGAAGGTGCTTTTCTGTCTCAGCTTGGCCCTCCCCATCTGATTCTCCTGAGAGAAATCCACATCAGGACAGTTGGGGGTGAAGGCAAATGGCTCTGTCACACATCCCAATCGGCTACTTGAGAAGAAAACGAGAGGGGAGGCAACACTAGGCTTTGTGAACCATGTAGGCGGGCCTGTACACAAACATCGGCTCATACAAATAAACCAAACCTGGCCAAAAATAACAGAAAAGGCGACAGATGCTTCCAATTAAAATGTCAGCATCTCCCGAGAAGCCGTTTTCTCACGTGATATGGGTGCTCGGGGGCCGAGGACTACTGGAAGGGATCACATATGGAAATCTGTTTGCATTATACCATGTCGCAGATGCCATGGAAGACACTGGCCTGACCTTGCAATTAACACATTGGCTGTTTCTGGGGTGCTGTACTTTGATGCAGGGAGAAATCAGAAAGTTGTGAAACATAGTGGATGTTCCCACTGAGTCTTATAGGATGTGAGACACCAGGAGCACAAGAAGGGACTATGACTCTGTGGACTTCCTCACCTCCATGTGTTCTCTCCTTGGCCTCTTCCTCCCCATATTGTTCAACTGTTAGGAAAGGGAACTCAGTTTACATGAATGATGGGCAGTTGTCCTGAGAAAGGCTACCAGAAGCTGTGTGTGGGTGGGGCGGGGGGGTGGTGGTGGTGAAGATAAAGGGATTCTCTTCTCTCCACTACACCTTGGTGGTGAGGAAGCTTAAGACTAGATTTTCCCTGGATTATGTGAACATTGGACATTTCCTCTTGTATGCCCCATGATAAATTTTTCATAAAATTTTTCCTTTTACATTTTCTTATTTACTCCTAGTAATTCTTCATTCCCCTTTCTTCCTAGGACACCTTTACTTTTTCCTCAAAACTTTCTTTTTTCTAGCTCTGATTGGGTAACTACTAAGGAAACCAATGAAGGAAATAAGGAAATGGGAGATAAGCTGAAAGAAAGAAACAGAAAGAAAGAAAAAGAGAAAGGAAGGAAGGAAGGAAGGAAGGAAGGAAGGAAGGAAGGAAGGAAGGAAGGAAGGAAGGAAGGAAGTAGAAACACTATTCTTTCCAAAATCTCACCATGTCATCAAACTAACAGGGGTCTGGTAGATATTTAAAAGCGTACCTTATTCTAAGAAATGAATCTCCTTATCCTAGTTTTTAAAATTATCATCACTATTATAATAAAATCCATATATTATTGTGAAAGATCTAACTAGACTAATGTCCACACAAAGGAAGAACAATGGTGAAACTAATGGACTGAATCCTCATTTGTGTATCTGTGGGGAAGATGATAATTTGTTGGTTTTAATAAGCTCCTGGATTGAGTTACTACTATAGTCCAGTGCTGCTCAGCTTGAGTGCCCACTGGATAATGCAAGATGTGAAACTCCAATGTTTTTATGTTAGCTCAAACACATTTTCATTTCTTAACGGTCACTATTACTAATCAGATAAGAGAAAGACCTCACTGCATAAAAATAACACATGATTAGTTTTGACAACAGAAGCTTAAACAGGATGTTAATTAGCAGCCATAGAGTTGGGAAGGTTCTGGATGGGAACAATTACAAAGACAAACCCACAGTATGGCTACAATGTGCCAGGGTCCTATCCCTTACCATATGGCTGCAGTCTGGCTAATGGCTCGTTGGCAATTCATTACCATATCACTTGGAACTCAGGAGCAAATCGTTTATGACTAGCCAATTCATTATGCTATCCTCAGTAGTTCAAGGGGACCCCAAAGGCTTGCATCCCCTCTTCCCTCCTGTTATTTTAGGGACATATGATGGGGAAAAGAATAGCCATTCCTTCCTCAGCTGCCTCAAAATAATGTTGCTGGAAAGTTTGCTGGAATCTAGATAGAATCTTTCAAAAGAAAAATAAATAAGCAAAAAAAAATCCCCATAGTCATGAACTGTAGCCACAGCTGGAACTATTGGAACATTCCAGAAGATCAAAACAGAGATTTCTTTCTCCTTCCCTTCCATCCTACTAAGGACACATCAGCCTCCTTACGAATGCTTGATAACCCCAAAAGAAGTGCAATCAGGAGTAACTAAGGACTAAAGACCATTAGGTCAAGAGACAGGAAGCCAAGAAAGGGATCTGTTGTTAACTTACTTAGGTAAGTCAGTCTGATCTTAAATACTTAAGATTCAAGCCTGAAAAATAGAATGCTTTGTCTTATCTACTTCCATGGTGTGGTAGCATTATGAGAGAGCTATTTTTACTGGGGGAAATTATCCTGAATCCATGACACCAGTTAGGCCAAAGCAAATCAGCATGTAAACCATCAGAGAGATTTATTTCCAGCTTATTGGCATAGGTGGGCAAGGGAGAAAAGGGGTGCAGCCCGTTATTGGGATCCACTGTGGTCTGCCCATTAGGGTCTGTCATTCATCATTCTGACTAGAGTTGTCAAGAAAGTGAGCATGGGACTTTGCATGAAACATAAAAATGGAAGTGGAGCTTGAGAACTAATAGGAACATTTTTTTCACCGAAACCAAAGCCTAATAGAGTAGTTGGAATGTCTGAAGAGGCAGAAAAAATTGAAACGGGAGAATTACAATGGCAAACAATCCAAAATAGAAGAAACAGAGAAAGGAAGAGGGAAAAATAAAAACAAAAGACCAGGTTAGTTTAGATTAGTGTGATTTGCTAAGCATTTATCTGGGAAGGGCTGTGGCATTGCTAAAGAGAACCAGGCTCAGGGAGTGTAGAGCACAGAATAGTTTTATCTTGGTTGATGTACACAATTGTGGAGGAACTCTACTTTGTAGAGTTTCTTCCTTGAAATTCACTGCAGCCCGTTCCCCCAAGTCTATAAAGTCCACCTCCAAGTATCATAATTCCAGGGCAGAGGCAAGGGTTCTAGTCCCTCCAACAAACAAACAACAACAAAAAAAATCCAGAAGTAACTGTCACAAATACAACTACTCTCCTGCATCATTAATTTGACCTGAAGGAGACATGATTAGCATACTTCAATAGCGAACACATATCTAATCAACTCTTATGAGTTTTAGGAGGTCTAGGGAAGACTTTCCATGGGCCAGGTCTCTGGAAAGAGTTGTGCAGGGAACTTTAAAATGATTTTTCTTGTCAGCAAGCAGACACACCATTAAAGATAGCATTGATGGATCTTTACAAACAAAATAAGAAGCACAGCTAGTTCTCAGAATCTTGTAACTTGGAAGATAGCTTGCCTACAAAATTTGGAGACTTTGGTCTGGATTCTGGGATCAATATGGATGAATAACAAAACCTGGATTATTACAGTTAATCCTTATTCTTCCCTTCCTCAACACAAGGAGTATATGGAGAACTTCATTATGTTGACTAGCTGAGCTGTGCAGAAATGATTTCTACATGGTTTTGCTAATTCAAATGTTGCTAGAGACACTATAAATGGCCAGGACTAGATCTGGGTATCTTTTGGTTTGTTGAAGATGGTGCCCCATGACTCAGTAACATTGCCTGTGTTTATGACACACCCTTTGTCAACAGCATAAACTCTACATATGCAACTGTTACTATGAGAACAAGGTATATTTTATGGCCTTCTTAGTCTGCTGAGCCTAATTGAACATCCAGGTGCCATGTGTTCTGCTAGGTTCTAGGGGTACAAGGAGGAGACAGAAACAAGCTCCAGCCCTAGGGAAACTTCCATTCTGAGGGTGACTTAGGCATATAAGCAGGTTAATTCTAGTGTATGTTTGTAAAACAGTTTTCAAAGTTTTGTTTCATTTTCCAAGGATCATATGCATTGGAAACAAGCGGGGAGTTTGGTATAAAGGTACATTTCTTCCCTACTCATATTCCTAAATCTGTCTAAAAACCCATAGATCTTCTGTCTGATATTAAGGCTCATGATGGGAAATTAGCTATGGGAACTCACAGGAGGATGCTGCCCTGACTTTATGGATGACTTATTGGAGCTCTGTGATTCTATAGGTGTATAGAAAATCTAGTCACATCCAATACTGAGTTTATTCATGTTTAGGATCTTAGGAGTTATACTCTTTTGGGGGGAGAAGTCCATAAAACCAGGATGTCACATCTAGGGAGAAGGGGTGAAAAAGCAGAGTTGAAGTTCACCTCTCAGGATGGTCTTTCTCTTCTCAAGACCTGCAGGCTTCCTCCTACTCTGATACTTTATTCTAGGGCACAGACAGACTACCAACTTAGGGAAACTTAGCTCTACCCACATCTCTGGGACCACTAGGATCGTAGGAAGTTATTAAACAACCCCATAGTTGAAATTCAGCATCAGACCTTGGCTGTGTTCTGGACATCATTCCATTTTTATGTAGTGCCAGGGACCTCTATAGTGCCAGGGAAATACCCTTCACCTCCTGTCCTGTAAACAGAGATAATGGCACCCTTCCTTAACAATGTGTCATAGTGTAGACATTTTTCACAAAAACATTGGACCTATATAGAAATGTATACATTTCTCACAGAGACAAGAGGCTTATTTTGTAGATGAGTTCACAAAGCTGGTAAGACTCAGTCTCAGATTAAGGTCTTTTAACTCAACAATAGTACCATAAAAATAAAATTTCTTAGGGTGGTGGAATGTTCATGGATAGGACAAACATGGATAGTCAGTGTATATTTTTCTGTGTGTGTCTGGCATGTAGAATAAACTTTGACACCTTTGATGAGTTAGCTTCCCCAAGTAGAATTGGCTCGGCATTTGGAATCTCTTCTGTTTCTTACCTCCTTGTGATCCTGGGAAATGTTTTGCCCTTGAGTCCTTTGTTGGTTAATAGGACTATACACTCATACCAGAGGGTATTGTTTTGTCTTATGATATGCTTGTTTATACAAATATAGCTCATATCCATGGATCAACAATTGTCAGCTTCTCTTCCCTTCTTTATTCTCTCTTTCCTTGCACATGTTGCCTAACCTCTGATTTCATCTCATCTCACCTCTGCAATGGAGGTTCAGGAGATTTATAAAAATGCTTCTTGCTCGGTATCTGATTCTGGCAGTAACCTCGCTTCTCCTTACGAACAGTAGCTGAGATCAAGAAATGAGTGATGGTTCTAGATGCCATGGGGACCTGGAAATTTAGGCACATCTATTAGAGATTGTAGACACTCTGCATCAGAGTAAAAGCCAGGATTTCAAGTCACAAAGCATCTTGTAGTAATCCTAGATGCCAGAGAGACACCAATGAGACTCTCCTTGGAGTGGGTTCAAATATAGGGCAAATGGCCAGGAGGAGTGATCGTTTCTTCAAAAGATAATCTCTCTTTCATCCTTGTAGTCTTATCTCCATTTTCCCCTTATAAAATTAAAACATAGCCAAATATCATCAATTTATTATTGGCTACTTCTTATTATTGCATTATCCATGATTAACTCACTAATTGATTCTGGAGGTAGTAGGTAGGAAAGTTCCATCACTGGGCACCATGGGATTCCTGGGAGTACAGCCTTCTGCTGGGTGCAGGGTGCTTAATTAATGCATTTGGAGAGGAACAAAGAAAAAGATGAGAATGGCGAGCATCGCAGACTTGCTGAGTGGCAACATCCCTCCACATTCATTATTTCATTTGGTATTAATGCTAGCTGTAAGAAGTGGCTAGAATAGCTGTTATCATCTCCAGTCTAGAAAATGGACCCAGGTCAAATCATAACCAGATTTGCTCAAGATAGGAAAGAACAAATGGACATCCTACTAGTCTCTCTCCCTAACAGAGACTACCTCCAAGGTTATTGACTAGTGACTTTTTTTAATATCAATCATTTCTGTAGAAGGTAGCTGCTCCTTGACTTATGATTAAGTTGCATCCAGATAATCTTATCGTAAATTGAAAATAATGTAAGTTGAAAATGCATTTAGGTGTCACAGCCTAGAAACCCAGTACATGGTAGAGTATCAGTTGTTTCCTCTCATGATCACTTGTGATTGGGAGCTGTGGCTTGCTGCCACTACTTAGCATTGCAGAGAGAATTGTACAGCATATTGCTGGCCCAGAGAAAGATCAAAATCCAAAGTGTGGTTTCTACTGAGTGTGTATTGCTTTCACACCATTTTAAAATTGAAAAATCATAAGGCAGGAAAGGTCGAGACATTTGTCCTTTGGTATTTGCAAAGTGGCTCAGATTCCTGATTTGATTAGAGCTTTATAACAAGCCCATGAGACAGAGAAGAATTTAAAATACTTAGTTTTAGAGGGGAAGTAACTTTGGCTTAAAGAGATGACTTGCCCAAGATCACACTATGTCATGGACACTGGTATAAGAAATATTGGCTCTGGTGTCTGACAAAATTCTTCAATGCATTATAGCATCCTTGGAGGCCAAGGACTGTCAGAAACATGTGGTTAAAAAGCAACATAAAACTGTCACATGATATCGCAGTTTCACTTTGTACAAAAGGCTGCTCCTGGGGACAGAAGGCTTGAGATCAGGAAGGCAGTGTCAAGGCTTGTGAGGAGACGAAAAGGACAGGGCCTTGGATCTAGGCAATGGTTAAATGGAGACATTACTATTGAGGCTAAGGGCATAGACAACTTGGCATACCATGAAGTCAAAGAGATATTTGTGGAATTGTGGAAGCAGACTGTGGGGTGATAAAGGAGGGGAAGGAGAGAATGAGTTTGGAATACTTCTTTAAAATCTGGCAATTAGGGAGAATGCTAGTTTGATGGGGGCAGAGATGAATGAGACTAAGGAAAGTTTTCTCTCTCTTTTCTCTTGTCCTTCAAAATAGGAGATAATGTGCTCGTTGCTAGCATCTAATTGAAAGGGAGAGAGCAGGTGGAGAGAAGGTGAGAGACAGAGCCTAATTAGGAGACAGGAGTGGGTAGATGCTGAGTTGGAGTGTTGATATCAGGGTAGATTTGAGACTGTGCTGGTGCCGGAATGGAGATGGGAGGAAGAGGCAAAGATACAGGGAAAAGTGTGAGCTTCTTGCATGTTTCCTGCCAATTCTGTCTCCCATAGAACTTAAAGTGCTTGCAACAAGAAGACAGCCATGCCACCCACTCAGTGCTGCTATCCTTTGCATTCAGGCCCAGCCTTCTTACCTCTGGGCATCTGGTAGCTCTCTCTGCCCTCCCCAGCTGGTTCTCTTTCTCAATACCAGACACTGGTCTTCTAGCTGTCCCCTGAGTCTCTAGTCTTATGAAATCCTCCTGGAAGTAATCTTGGTAGTACATTTAGAAATGTATTTGGGCAATTGTTTTCTTTGTTGTTGATTTATTGAATTGCTAAGTCTTTTAGAAAGCCTGCACTACATTGTATACAGATAGATATATCATGTTATAATTACAAAGAAGATTGTATTGACAATTTCTGTTGTTTAAGCTTTTTTTGTGTGGGTCTTGAACAAGAATGAACTTTTATGGTATTTCTGAGGCACAGTTTTCTTACGATTTAATTTGAATGCCTTTCCCAGAGATATAACCTCTAGAACTAAGGGAATGTGTTCAGGTTCAAAGAGATCTCACAGCACATATGAAGCAATCCTCTCCCCTATAATTTTCTGACTTGCCTTTCTACTAGAAGATGTTCTGGAGGTTTTCAGAGGCCAAACCACATTGCATAGGCAGCCTCCTCAAAGTCCCAAGTCACTGACTCATTTTCTCTGTGATAGGTGAATAGGTAGACAAAGGCATCAAGTGTAATTGTTCCAAGTTTGAAATGTGAAGCAATGATTAGTAAAGCTGATTGGCTGCTCTGGGGAAAGCATCACAAGGCTCTTTCTTGCATTGGCTGGAATAGTCTTGACCAGAGGAAGCAACCTCTGCTCCATGGAAACCTGAGTTACTGACGGCTGTAGCCACTGCGAACTGTTGGCTCACAGAAAGGACAGAAGGCTTGTGATCAGGAAGGCAGTGTGAAGACTTCTTCCTGAGTAATAGAAACATCAACTTTTCATCTGGATCCATTCACTGGTTGAATTAAAGATGATCTTTCTTAGCCTACGCAGATGAAAGACCTTCCAGGCAGGAATTTTTAGAGGAGTATAGAGAGCTAATAGAAACCATTTCAGCCTCCACGCTCCCCCTTCTTTCTGTTTTGGATAACTTGGACATGCAACTGCTGAGTTGAATCAGAAAGTCCCCATGGGGAGGTGCCTCATCCAGAGGGACCCCAGGGCTGAGTAGGAAGTACTTGAGTCTCGGGGACCACTCCAGTCTTGTAGCGCTGACCTCTGCACGTCTTTGGTTTGTTCCTTCTTAAAAATTTTATTATCAGGTAGTGGTACAAAAAGTTGTACAATCTCATTAGTCAGGTTATGAGTACAACCATCTTAATCAATGTCATCCCTTCCATTGTTCTCCCTCCATTTTCCTACCTCCCATCCCTACCCTCAAGTTCTGCAGTTCAAATGTTACATAATGCACATCGACTATAATGACTGCATTTACTTATCTTTCCTCCCGCTATTCCTGTACATCTCTTGCTCCCTGCTCCCCAGACATGTTTTCACTTCCTAGTACTAATAGAATTCCCTTAGTAGTTCAGAGGGGTTACACCTTTGGACTTCTGGGTTATACCTTCCTTGCGTCAGTTTGTTTGCCTGAACATATTTTACGTGAGAAAAATACAATCATGACATATTTATGCCATTTGATATTTCTGGGCATCGCTCCTCACCACTGAATGCCTGGCTACGCTGGGTCTGGCCAGGTCCCCGGTGCTTCTAGACCACCTTGCTTGGTAGAACTGCTTCCATGCCCTTGATGCTCTTGCACGTATAGCTGTCTCACGGCATGTGCACGAGCAGAAATCCGAAGCCAAAATAATTTTTA
This sequence comes from Dipodomys ordii, assembly GCF_000151885.1. Taxonomy (NCBI): domain Eukaryota; kingdom Metazoa; phylum Chordata; class Mammalia; order Rodentia; family Heteromyidae; genus Dipodomys; species Dipodomys ordii. The sequence continues at coordinate 1,101,398 of NW_012267241.1, forward strand.
AAGCTGTCAGTCTGGCTCTCCTGCAGACTCTGTTCCCCCCTGTCATCTCATTTCCACCAGAGGAAGGAAAGGCAGTTGATGATGAACATTTCCTTTCTGCATTGTTTACTCTCAAACACTAAGTGTCTATGTCTCCGAATATTATAATGCAAACACATCAATGATTTTATTTTCATTTTAATTTAGTTAAAGAAAATTTTAGGGATAATTGAACCCTCATAATATCTTTCTTGCACCTATTTTGCTCTTTCTTCTGATAAATCATTTTCCTGAACTTGTTTGCATCTTTTGTTGTGCCTTTTGCTCTTTCCCTATGCATGCGCATATTTGAATCCAAGGATAATTGAGAACATGGTTTTGTGTGTTATGTTTGTCTTGAAAAATCTTTCTAATGGTGCTAGGATGGAACCTGGGGCCTTGTGGGATGCTACCACTGAGATACACTCCTTCCTTCCTTCCTTCCTTCCTTCCTTCCTTCCTGCCTTCCTTCCTATTTATTTTTTAATTAAAAATGTAGCTCATGCTAGTATTTAACTCATGTTTCTCTTGCTTTAGCCTCCTGAGTGCTAGCATTATAGATGTATGTAGCATCACCTGGTTGGAAGTCTCTCTCTCTCTCTGTTTGTGGTACTAGGGATTAAATGTAGAATGTCATGCTTGCAAAGCAGGTATTTTACCACTTGAGTTATGTCCCCAGACCCTTCTTGCATCTGTAGCATTGGTTATTTCTGAAGTATAGTCATGCTTCATTCCCAGACTGGCCTGGGCTGAGACTCTCCTACTCGTGCTGCGGATGATAGACACGCGCCACCGTGCCCAGCCACTGAGTAAGATGGACTCTCACAAACTTAATTTTTCCCAGGTTAGCTCAATGGTTTCCCATGGTTCCTCAATCTGTCTCCAAGAAGCTAGATCATAGGCTTGAACTACCGCCTGTGCTTGTAAATCTTTTTCTTAAATACTAGTTCCTTTAGATTGGCAACAAGACAGAAGAGAGGTGGAGGTGGCTGAGCAGGTCTACGACAAAGTGGCCACTGACCTGCCTTTATGCACACTGAGCTCAGCGCACGCTGGAGAGAGTGAGAATCTTGGGGATTTGGGGATGGGAACAAATTTGTCTTTGTCCCTCCTTGCTTAGTGCAGACACCACTCAATTATAATGAATACTGAAGTCAGCCTGGATGTCCCGTGAAAAGCACCTCCCCTGGAGGGAGCATATGCCTCTGCCCCACATCTTTCTAACCCTTGCTACTCACACAAACAGATATATCTCTTACTCCTGTGCCAGGATCAGACTTGGGCTTGGGCCAAATGACATTCATGGGCCAGATGATACAACATGCAGCCCACTCACTTAATCTAACACAGAATGCCCTTTTCCTTGGTAATCAAGTTCTTGCTTTATCTTAGTTTTGCCAAAACCAGATTTCTTATTTACTTTCCAGCTATCCCCTCGGCTGATCTCAGGCTCTATTCTCTGGACCAGTACCTCATGGAAAATTTCAAGATGCTAAGCCATTATCTATATGACTTAGACTGCCCTTAGTCTCTTCTTATTTGCTGTGTTTTGGATGGAGGCCTACATTTCTGGATCTTAGTACCCAGAATATATTGTCAAATTGTTTTAAATGCTAGAATCAATACTATTTGTGAACCAATCCCATTCTCCTATCCCCATGCTATCCATGTTTGCTCCTGATTCCTTGTTCACGCAACCTTAAAGGCCTCCCACTCTTCTTCTTCATGTGTACCATAAGGTACACATGAAACACATGACTCCTTTCTTTCTGATTTGAAAGTGCTACATCTAGGATTTCATTCTGTGAGATATGTCAGTCAAGTTTTGTTCCAAAACATACCACGACCAACTCTCTTAATTGGTTCCACATGGAAACAGGAAGTTTAAGAAAGCTATAATGTAACTGTGATTGCTTGCTTAGAATGAGGGACATGTTATTTTAGCTATTGGGAGTTATCCTTGGCAGAGGAAAGCTGATTTGTCACACCTTTTCTGCACAGGAAAGCCCATGTACTGTGATTATTTGACATGGTCTTAGCAACCAGAAGAAAAAGATCTTAAAGACCCAGATCTTTATGACAATTCTGAAGGGTCATCCCATTCTGGTAATCTTCATAGAGTTAAATGGGACCTGTGACGAGCTAAAACCTACTTTTTTCTCCGCACATTGCTGTCTCTTATCCTTTTCTTTCCTTGTAGAAGTTGACTCTGAGACCACTTTTACTTGTAACACACAACCCTCATCGCAGAGACTGATTCCTCTGGGCCTGGAATGTCATAGCTATTTCTTTTTCAATCAACCAACTCTTGATTGACTATCTTCCTTTTTTACTCTACATGGTAGACAGAATAATGATACTCTTTCTCAAAGATGTGCTGGCCTTCAACCCCAGGAACTAATGCACATTGCCTTACATAGCAAAAGAGGCTTTGCAGATGTGACTAAAATTTCTGAATTCAGTCTAATTATGTGAGTCCTTCAAAGTGGAAAATTCCCAACCTTGGCCAGAAATATGACTATACAAGAATAGTCTGAGAGATATAATGTTGACACCATTTTGAAGATGGAGGAGGAGACCAAGGGATTCAAGGAGCCTCTCAAAAGATTGCTAGAATAAAAATAGAGCCTTATTTGACTCCTTTATACTTTTAGTGCATGAGACTTCATCTCATTCAATGGCTGGATGCAGTGGTGCCTGCCTGTTATCTTTTTTTTTGGGGGGGGGTCCGGTCATGGGGCCTGAACGCTGGTCCTGGGTGCTGTCCCTCAGCTCTTCAGCTCAAGGCTAGCACGCTACCACTTGAGCCACAGCACCACTTCGGCTTTTTTCTTTTTGCTTATGTGGTGCTGAGGAATTGAACCCAGGGCCTCAGGCATGCAAGGCAAGCACTCTACCACTGAGCCACCTTCCCAGTCCATTCCTGTTATCTTAGCTATAAAAAAATGAATGATGAGTGGATGCAGTGGCATACACCTGTCATTTCCAGAAACATCTACTTCATTTGACATATTAGAAAATAAAGTCACTCTTTAGTTTTTGTTTTTGGTGGTGCTGTAGATTGAATTTAGGTCCTCACATTTGCTAAGCAGGAACTCGTCCATTTGAACCACACTTATCACCCCTTTTGCACTGATTATTTCAAGATATGATCTCACTATTATTCTTGGACTGTCCTAGAATTCCATCCTCTTATTTGTGCTTCCTTTTGTCACTGAGATGACAGATATGCAGCATTGACTGAGATGGAGTCTTGTGAATGTCTATGCCTGGCTTGTCTTGAACTGTGATCCACAGATCTCAATATTCCAAGTAGGTAGAACAATAGGCTGGAGTGACCATGCCCAGCTTAAATTGCTTTCATTATTGCAGCAGTCAGTGGCAGATCTAGGGCTGAAGGGCTGGTCTCTACTCAACACCAACACCACTATTTATCCTTCTACTCTGAGGTTATGTGAATACTGGTAGTGTTTGATGGCTTCCATGGAATTCTATTGGCTCCAAGCACTGGCATGTATTCCTAGAGCTTCCCGTAGAGAACAACCTCGACTTCTTAGAACCTTATACGAGTGACTTATCTTAATCATGAAAAGGAGATATGATTGGTATGAGAAGTTCTCTTATGTGGGGAAGAATTATTCACCATCCAATGAGTTATTGTATGATGTATGAATTTCCGCTAAATTTACAGGGAAGTGGGGACTTTCTACCTCTGCAGTTTTTCAGGTCAGGGTCTATGGGGTATGTTTACCTTTCACAGGGTGGAGTCATTGGAAAGGAATTGCCATCCAGGGACTACTTCAAGGCCTCTTACATGAAAGAGGGCCCATGTAACTAGAATGTGTCAAGTAGGCAGAGAGGAGGTACTGTATCATCTTCTCTGACAACCAGCTCGATGTAGAGGATCCAAAATCAATCTCAGAGATCTTAGAAGATGGTCAAACCATAGACAGGAGTCATATAGGTTTCTGAATCACCACTTGGATAAGTGTTAATTTGGACTTTACTTGAGGGAAAAGGATCCAAGATCTGAATGTCATTTTTAATAGCTATTTTATTATAGTTCCCAATAGAAAGAAGTCCACTGATATTTAGACTTGGTCCTAATCTCTCTTCATCTTTGGGACTATTGCTTTCCTTCCTCATCTCCCACACCTATCTTGCCCATACTGAGTAGTTTCCTTTGTGCTCTGTACAGGTATAAAGCAGCTGGTCTGCTTGTCAAACAACCAAGAAATCTGTGCTTGGCAATATAGTAGTTTTCATCAGTAAGTGACCTTAAGATAACATTTACATTGCTGAAGAAGTCATTCCAAACCTGAATAGTGGCATCCCAATGCAGGCCCTCCTGGTGGCATGAGGCAGGAAAACTAATGAAGTGTGAAGATTATTAATGGTTCCATTTTCTCTCTCCCTCATCCCTTCTCCCTTTCCAAACTTGTAATTATGTTCAGCAGTGTCAGATCTGTTCATCTAGTTTTGACATATAAAGAGGATCAATCTCTTTGGAATTTTGCAGAGGAGATGGCTAACATGATTATGTTAGCTCATTTCTGGAAGCAACAAGAATTGAGAAGGAAAAAACACTGGCTCAAGGGGAAAAAGATCTTCATAGGGCTACCCCTCTCCCAAGTCAATTGACTTGTGGTCCCAAGTGATCTCAGGGATTTAAGAAGGTAAAAGTAGCCATGAGCCAGTGGCTCATGCCTGTAATCCTAGCTACTCAGGAGGCTGAGATCTGAGGGTCACAGTTCAAAGCCAGCCCGGGCATGAAAGTCCGTGAGACTCTTTATCTCCAATAAACCATTAGAAAACTGCTTGAGCGCTGTGGCTCAAATGGTAGAGATCTTGCCTTGAGCTGAAGAGCGCAGGGACAGCACCCAAGCCCAGAGTTCAAGCCCCACAACCGACAAAAAATAAAAGAAGGTAAAAGTAATTTTAATTTCTCATTGTAGCATTATTGATAATAGCAGATGTTTTAGAAGCCACAAACACAGCAACAAGTTCTAGAACATTACTCACAATTTCACAGTATCGTTGGCCACCGTAGTCTTGCGAGTTTCTATTTAGTTGATTTCAAGTAGTAGTAAGCAAGAAATATCCCTGTAAAGATAGTGGAGGTCAGAAACACTGGAATATTTAACTGGTTTTACTTTAAAAATTATAAGCAATAAGTTTATTTTAGAAAAAACACAGATTAAGGGGCTGGGAAGGTGGCTCAGTGGTAGAGCGCTTGCCTTGCATGCCTGAGGCCCTGGGTTCGATTCCCCAGCACCACATAAGCAAAAAGAAAAAATCCGCAAGTGGCGCTATGGCTCAAGTGGTAGAGCGCTAGCCTTGAGCTGAAGAGCTGAGGGACAGCGCCCAGGCCCAGAGTTCAGGCCCCACGACCGGACCAAAAAAAAAAAAAACAACACAGATTAAGAATCAGGACCACAACTCATTTGTCATCTCGCTATCCAGTTATAACTACTACTAATCCATGAAACACTTAAGATTGTTTTTTATAAATATTTATGTATACACGAATATATTGATTTTGGTCTAAACACAGAGGTTGAACTACGCATACTGTTTTGTGATATAATTTGTCTAATTGAATACGATGTCATGAATTCCTTTGCCCATAAACTTTAACTGTGTGGCAGCAGTATCTCAAATTGTTCCCAATGATCTGGTTGCCCTGTTGTTCACCTTGTTGTATAATCATGCAATCCAATGCCCATGAATGTGGGCTGGACCTTTGGCTTCTTGCTAGTAAGACTATGGCAAAGGGTAAAGATGTCATTTCTAAGATCTGGTAGCAAAAAGACTTTGTCTTCTATCTTGTTCACCCTGTCTTCTTCTTTGGCTTGCTGGCTGTGAGAAAGTCATCTGTCATGTCATGAACTGCTCTGTAGAAATGCCTACAATTCAAGGAACTAAGGGATACTTCTGACTGACAGCCCAGGAGTAACTAAATCCTGTCAACAACCACTCCAATGAGCTTGAAAGTAGACAACATCTAAGTTAAACTTGGAGAAGACTATGATCCTAAAGATCCTGATTGCAGTTTGGTGAAAGGTCCAAGTGAGATAACCCAGGAATGTTATGCCATGTCCCTCATCTGCAGAAATGGTGATAAATATGATACAGCTATGCAGAACAAGCATAAACAACATAGTTTTTTTAAAGCAATTATTTAACATTCCAATATAAGGTTTGCCATAATACACCTAATTTTTTCTTGCTGCACATTTTTTTATTATTATCAAGGATGTTATAAATATAATTGTAGCTAAATCTAGCATGTATTCTTGTTTTATCCTAAGGATAAATTCCTTGAGGTGGACTATCTGGATTTCAAAAGATATACATCTTTTAAGACTTTTAATAAACTGCTTCTTAAGCCCTGCGTCAGATGCTCACGCCTGTAATCCTAGCTACTCAGGAGGCTGAGATCTGAGGATCACTGTTCTAAGCCAGCCCAGTCAGAAAAGTCTATGAGACTCTTATCTCCAATAAACCACTAGAAAACTGGAAGTGGCGCTGTGGCTCAAAGGTAGAGTGCTTGCCTTGAGCTGAAGAGCTGAAGGATAGCGTCCAAGCCCAGTGTTCAAACCCCATGACCAACAAAAAAATGAATAAATAAATAAACTCCTTCTTAATTGCTTTCTTGTTGTGTTGTACACATTTATGTTCCTGCTAGGTATAGTTTGAAGTATATTTTTTTTTAAAAATTCACTTTATTGTAAGGATGTTGTACTGAAGTGTAGTTTTGAATAAATTCAATCATCCCTTTTTGAGCTTTGACTCCATATAAACTAGTTAGAAATCAAAACTTAAAGCAAAAACCCAAGAATGAAAAGTAAAGTCAAATCTTGGAAACTAATACATAATTTGATGCTAAACAATGTTCAAAGCATTTTTGTTTTTAAACCAGTCTGATAAATTTCACCTTAAAATGGTTATTCTTATCTTTTAGTGAGCATTGACATTCTGAAAATGTGATGATGCTTATAGTTTTGAAGTCTTTGAAAGGAAACCTCATAATACTGCAAGTTAAGTCAGCATAACAGTCTACTTTGAAAATATTAAGTGTATTTAAGTAATAGAAAGGTCTGTCAATAAAGTGAAATTTTATGCTACCAAGCTGAATGGACTGAATTCAATGGATAGTCTTTGAAAAAGCATTTTTGTATACATAAATACCACCACCATCTCCAGATCACTGGTAAGGAATAAATATTTTAATGAATGCTATATATTTTAACAGGCTCTGAATGCTGTGGTTGGTTTAAGCTAAGGGTGCAATTTCATGCATCTAAATAAGTAAATAAATGAGGAAGAAAAATCCATGTTAATTGTGGTAATTTGAGGTCATTTCAAATTCTTAATTAAGAAATAAAATAGGATTCATTAACCATGCCCACTGTAGATGGCATACATAGATCACCATTATGACCAGACATAGACCCAAAGTCCTTGCCATAAATGAAATAACTAAGAGAAATTACTAGCGCCTCATTGGCCACAATGCACAGGCACAGGGGGAGGTAGAAGAGCTACACAGTTTGCCTACTCTCCCTAAGTCCTCATCTTCTTGCCCTGGAGATTGCATTATTATAAAACATTTCCCGTGAGCCTGGGTCTGATTTTTCCTTTCCTCTTGAGTTTTGGAATGAGTTCTTCCTTCAAGTCTCACACAAAACTTCTTGGAGCCATTCTGGCAATTCAGCTAGTGCCTGTGTCTTCAACTATTTCCCAACCACCAGCTCCTGGTAGTTCGGGTGTTTGGACTTTGGGTCTGTCTGCCTTGTTCTCTTGGTGAGTCTAAATCTTTTTCTAAGAAAGAGAAGAAGAGCTTGGTAAGAAATGTACGCATTATCCTGCCCATGCAATTGTAACCCCTCTGTACAGTATGTTCACAAATAAAATAAAATAAAATTTAAAAAAAAAGAAAGAGAAGAAGAGAACTTTGCTTATTGCTAGAGGATTTTTTTTGCTTTACTCACACTGAATTTAGAAAGTTAAGCTTTAAATAACGAGGGAGCTCAACATTAATGGACGTAACTCTCCAATTAAATGATACAGACTGACTAGTTGGATCAAAAGGCAAGATCTATCTTCTGTCTTCAAGGGACACATCTTTCCCACAAAACCAAACATACTCTGAAGGTGAAAGGCTGCAGTAAAATCTACCAAGTACATGACCACCATAAACAGGCTGGAGTTGCAATCCTAATATCAGATAAAATAGACTTCAATTAAAATTAGTGAGAAGAGACAAAGAAAGTTGTTACATATTAATAAAGGGATCTGTCCTACAGGAGGACATAACAATTCTAAATGTCTATACACTAAATACCAGAGCACTCAACTTCATCAAACAAACACTATCTACCCTAAAAACATACATAGATCTAAACACATTGATTATTGGTGACATTAACATACCACGGTTGCCTCCGGATAGATCAACATGGCAAAAACTCAACAGAGAAATTTCAGAACTAAACAATTGCATAGACGAACTAGATTTAACAGGCATCTACAGAATATTTCATCTAGTAACATCAGAATATACATGGATCATTCTCCAAAATAGATCACATTTTAGGACACAAAGAATATCTGTGCAAACTCAGAAATATTGAAATAATTCTCTGTATTCTATCCCACAACAGTGGAATAAAATTAGAGGTCAACACCAAAAACCACCATAGAAAATCCTGTAATGCATAGTTCAAAACAGAAATTCAAATGTTTATGGTATTTAACAAAAATGAACACACAAAATACCAGCTCCTCTGGGACACAGCAAAGGCCGTACTCAGAGGAAAATTTATAGCTCCTACATCAACAAATTGGAGAAATCTCAAACCAACAATGTAAGGATGCACCTTAATCTCCTTGAAAAGGACAACAAGCCAAATCCTAACCTAATATATGGAAACAAATAATTAAAATTAAATCAGAATTAAATGAATTAGAGTCTCCCCCCCCAAAAAAAACACAGAAAGAATAACAACGCAAAGAGCTGTTCTCAAGGGATCTGAAGGATAGATTCTTTGAGTCAAAGTCCTCTCTCCCAAAAACAAGCCATAGAGAAATCTGATCTCTGCTTTTTCTACTGACAGATCTGTACTGATCCTTTCTGATGGAGGTTGTCCACAACTTTATACCCAGTCAGGAGTGTTCCGTGGAATTCACAAGGACTGAGATAAGTGTCCACTTTTATACATCCATAAAAACTGAGACTTGCTACCAGATTAGTGTTAAAAAGAAAGCACTCACTATATGAAGTACTTCTGTAGAATTTATTGTTTCCTCTGTGCAAGGTACTCTGACTTGGCTTAGACAGAAAGAGCAAGATGCTAACAAAGGCTGTGGGGGATGTCAATATCTAAACCAAATAAAAAGGCACTGGGAATTATGCCCTCCTGTACCATCATAGGGAAGAATAAGGAAGATTCTTTGTTGAGGCTCTGTTGAAGAAACGTGAAACGTCTTTCCTGGATATAGTACCAGATGCTGGAGGTTCAGAGATGCCAAGGAGGGATGCACACTCTCTTAAAAGGGACTTCTACTTTTAAGACAGTAGTGTTTAAATAGACCTGCCTACTTGACTTCAAGTTCAGTCCAAAACACTAGGGAAAACAGGATAAGAAATGTACTCATTACCTTGCTCATGTAACTGTAACTCCTCTGTACAGTATTATCACAATAAAATATTGAAAACAAACTTTACAACTTTGGTGCGGGGGGGGGAATTGGGTGGGGAGTGGGGGGAGGATGGGAAAGGATGGGAAGGGGAAACAAAGGAGGAGGCAACAATGCTTGATAAGAAATGTACTTATTATCTTGCCCAAGTAATTGTAACCCCTCTGTATAATATTTTCACAATTAAAAAAAAAGAAAAAGGGTTGCCAAAAAAAAAAAAGAAATAAAATCTCAATCTGGGTTTGAGGTTTGCTGGAAGACGTCTGCTGCTAAAGACAAAGCTGGCAGATGCCACAATTGTGAGAGGAGAGAAGGAACACTTTCTAAGCAAATGGGTGCCTGTACCTCTTTGGCTCCATTGGAAATAGGGGAAGTTGAATAAAGAAGACAAAACAGACATGCTCTGTAAGCAAGTATATTGGAGAAAAATGATACTATATTAATCAACCTTCTCATTGTCAAGTCTCTTCTTTCTTCTGGAAAATTAACGTGCACATATACACAGAAATGACCCTACATCTATAAAGTTTAGCTCTGAAAGCACAGAGACAGTGTTGATTGCTGCTATAGGTTAGCTCTTCCCACCATAAAGCAGCAAAATGGCTGGTTCAGAAATAGAGCAGAATCAAAAATCAAACTACCAGAAGAACTTGACAAAGATATTATAGAAGACAATAATCAGAGGAAACAAATAGACAAAGAGCACATACCATATTGTGTGGTCATCAAGCAAAAAGGAGCTATGTCAACAAAATCATTACAGAACCAACAAAGAAAAAAATTCTTAAGAAAACTACTTATAAAATATAAACTCCAGTGAAAGAGATAAAGCAATGAGTTACCTGAAAACTAGCTCAGGAAAGAGGTATAGGATAAACAAAAAATTGTCCCCAAAGTTGGGGACATAATAGAAACAACAAAAATGATACTGGATACTGCTGTTAGTACAAAGACAGAATGAAGGAAACCCATAATGATGGTAATGCACAGTTTAAAAGGATTGAGAAGGGTTGGGAATTTAATTCAGTGGAAGAGTGCATGCCTAACAGGTACAAGGCCCTGACTTCAGTTCTTAGTACTGAAGAAAAAACTAAAAAAAAAAAAGGATAAAAAGATTAATAAAGAATCTGGGGCTGGGAAGGTGGCTCAGTGGTAGAGCGCTTGCCTTGCATGCCTGAGGCCCTGGGTTCGATTCCTCAGCACCACATAAGCAGAAAAAGCCGGAAGTGGCGCTATGGCTCAAGTGGTAGAGCACTAGCCTTGAGCTGAAGAGCCAAGGGACAGCACCCAGGCCCAGAGTTCAGGCCCCCACAACCGGCAAAAAAAAAAAAAAAGATTAATAAAGAATCTGATAGACAGGAAAGATAAAATGGATCCCAATATATCTATGGTTGTGTACTAACAAAGAACTTCAGAAAAGAATATAAAAAAATAGAACAGAAAATGTACTTAAAAGAATATGATAACAAAAATACCTTTTCAGAAGTAAAAAAAATAAATTTAAATACAAAGTAAAGAAAAACACAACAAGCAATGAAACATAAACTATGGGAAAAATTAATCCTCAAATACCAACCCTAAATTTGATGAGAGATTCTTTGGCCATCCAAACAAACAAAACCTAATACAAACAAAATAAAGCAAAAGCAAATGAAAAACGTCTTTCCAAAAGGACAAAATTAAGTTAGTTCCAAGGCTTTTCATAGCAATATAATGTCTACAAAACTTCTAAGAAATGAAACACGCACAAAAATTATTTATGTTCAAACTATTGTTCAATTACAACTGCTACAAAAACTCATATGACCCAGAGAAATGAGGCAACTGGAACTTGTCTTAAAGACACTAGAGGCTGACTTTCAACCATCCAGTTGAGAATGAAGAGGTAATGGCAGAAACTGGAGATGAAGTTTAATGACTTTAGTATAGGATTAAGTTGAAAAATAAACAGTTGATTTTGGTCAGAGAAAAATGTAATGAGTGAACAATAACATTTAAAACACTGAAGCTAACATATTGAGGTGAGGGGAAGAAAGAAATTCTCAAGCAGCAAAATATGAAAAGTCACTACATTTAAGGCTAATAAAGTAGTGGAAGGAAATCTGTATTAAAAATTAGACAGGGGCTAATAGGAGAGAAGTAAATGAGTGGAAAGAGGGATGGAGGATGAAAATCATCATAATAGTCAATATACATAAGGAGAAAAAGAAGTAGGAAACTTGGTATAACTCCAGAGGAAGGGATAGGGGCGATGGGGGAGATTGATGGAAGGGCTGACTCTGATAAAGATGCACATGAATATGCACATTAGATTGTATTGCCCTGTGCAACCATTTAAAGATTTATCAAAAAAATTTTAAAAAGGTATAAATTGAAATTAGTAGAAATGTCATCATCAGCTTCATCATCTTCATCATCACCATTATTTAGTGGAGAAGGAACGAAGCTGGAGAGGAATGTAAGAAAGCCTTATGATCTTATAAAACTATCAATAATTACAGAGGACACAAAAGATTATGTATATTATATCTTATTATAAAGATAACCAATTAAGGATAACAAAGCATCTTAAAAACATTTTGATATATCTTATATATCCACATGCAGCCCACATTAAAGCAAACCACAGACCATATGTAATTTTTTTTAAAAGGCAACAATATAAATAGAAAGTATGTGATGTTAAGACTAAGACCAAGGATATCTATGATAGTAAAAGAAAACCGTAAAAATTATTACAAAGCAAACAATTATATGCTGTTACTAAGAGATAAAATTAAAATTCAACTGGAAAGTTAAAAATGCAAGAATGGACAAAGACCTGCTAGGCAAAGCCAAACAGACAAAATTGAGTTCAGGATCCTAAACTGTATATCACCCAAAGGTAAAAAACATTATTACAGCCTACAATGATCCTCTAAACATTATGAAGACTGAGGCACAAAACAATATCAGAACACCTTGACTGAGCTAAAAGGAATTACATGGAAGTTAATGGCCAGCAATGTGTGACCAGTAAGAGATAGATATCATTATCACAGGATGCTTTAGGAGTCACATTATGTTTCATTAGTTGATCATTATACATTTCAATTTCCTATACTTCTACAAAAAACAATAAGAAAATCTGAGGATTTCCCTTTGTTCTTTTACATATTTTCCCTAGAGGTCTCTTTCTCTGTGGTGTAAACCCAGGTTCCTTAATAATCTGATACTGCCTAGTAGCTCTCTAGCCTTCTCCTACCTTTCATTTGTTCAGATACATCTCCCACATTGGAGGCTCTGTTTTGTACCTCTCTTTGCCTTTGTCTTGGCCCATGATGTTTCCCTTTCCTGAAGGCTTTTATTCGTGCTAAAAGCAAGTGAATATAACCTTTAAGATCTCATGAACATCTCACTTCCTCCAAGAAGGTCTCTTTTCCTCCAGCCCCCACCAGACATAAGACACAATTAGTACACACTCACACAGCATCATAATTAATACATTTGTTCAACACTGAGGCAATCACAATACCTCATTTTCTTCATTCCTTATGTATAATTAGCTATCAAAGCCTGCTGAATATCTCCTATTATTATGTCTTTCCTCTGCTACCACTTGACCTTTACCTCCTGAATCCCTGAGCTTCTTTCTCTTGAGTATTTTCCCACCATCCTCACCTCCCCTGTTGGTTCAGGAGTCTGTCTCCACATTCATTTACCAGTTAGTCAAACCAGCTTCTGTGTCCTCTAATGAGTTACTTTTTTAGCAATCAATTTTTCTACAAACTAGACATGGTGCCCTTTCAAAAATGATTATCCATTACTGTCACCTACAGTTTTTATCCACACCAAATATCCTGCCAGTCATGCCAAATATCTGTATCATCTCCATGGCTTTTGTGAGCTACACCTTAATGATTTTACCACTTTCTTCTACCTACCTATCCAAATCCCCCTTCAAGATAAGGCTCATCAGCCTGCAGATCTCTCTTAGAGCTGTCTGACATGTATTATCAATACCTCTGCCTGGTTTTCCCTCTTAATTCATGGTGTGAGTTGCACTTTATTTGTGCATGTTTTATTTCATCAGATAGTAAGGATCAGGGATTAGATTATGTGAGTCTTCTACACCATCGTTGTCATCTTGCAAGGGACTGAAAATATAGTAGATATTCAGAAACTACATGCTCTTTTTAAAAAACATAGAATCTATTGCTTCTGCCCTTGTCATTTAGCAGGATGCCAGCTCACCTGAGTATTAAGCCTTCAACAGCTTCCTCCTCCTTTGCTTGGTTAGACTGACCCAATTTCAGACTGTCATTTTCTAATTAATCACCTACCCTAATTAAATATAATGGAGATTCATAATATTTTAAAAACTATTTTCTCCCCATCATCTCAGTGGACCCTGGTATGAAACTGGGCAAAGTGAAGGTTGTCAATTCATTTCATCAATGTGGAAATATAGTCAAGAGTCCGAAACCACACAGGCCAAGACCCACCCCACCCTTCCAGCTTCTGCTTCTGGTTCAATATTCTTTACTTTGGTGCAAACTGTGACACTTCCCTAACCTCCTAGAAATTCTCTCTGAAGTGCGAATGTATGCTTTTAAAGCATTAATTTGGCTCAAATTTCTCTTCATTTTGTTTTGATTTCGTCTTCTTGGTGAAGATATTGCCTTCTTCCCTGATGGTAAGCATTTGTTTTCTTCTCTGAGCGATGGCCCCACTCCTTCCCTCCTTGGTTCTCTGCCTGCATTTCCACTTAGCTCTGCCACCCCCAGGAGAACCATTCTGGCTTAATGCCTCCTGCATCCTTTCAAATTGTTCTTGTTCCTTAGCTTGGGGATTCCTGCAGGGCTGGCCTTCTCAGCTACTGAAGAGCCTCCAACTGAAGGCACTGCTTCTGACCAAGTTTCTTGTCCTGCTGGGAAGAGAGGGTGGAGGCTGGTGGCAGAGGGGCTGGTAGCTTTGCTTTTCTGATCTGCAAAGACAGGCAGAGGTCATCTGTGTGGCTCTCTTTGAGCCCTGGAACTTGCTTGTGTGTCTTTTTGTGTTAATTGACCTCGCCCCTCATACCTCCACACTATAGCTTCAAAATTTTACTTCCTCCCGGAGAGCTCATTAGAGAGGGTTTTAACTTTCTCTAAATTGTTCAATGGTATCACTTTATAATTTCTGCCAAAAGAAATAAAGTAACATTTCTATCCCAGTTGAATGAAATGCTAGGGTCATTGTTCAGCATAGTTGTCTTTTAGGTAAAATGGGAGAAAGAGAAAGAGAGAGAAAGAGGGGCAGGGGGAGGAGAGAGAAAGAGAGGGAGAGAGGGGGAAGAAAAGGGGAGCAGGAGAGAGAGAGGGTGGGGGAAAGAGAGAAAGAGAGGGAGAGCACACTAGCACACTAGTCCTGGGGCTTAATCAGTGCCTGGTGCTGTCCCTGAGCTTTTTAGCTCAAGGCTAACACTCTACCATTTGCACCACAGCTCTACCTCTGGCATTTTAAAATGGTGGTTAATTTGGGGATAAGAGGCTCATGGACTTCCCTGACAGGGCTGGCTTTGAACGGTGATTCTCATATCTCAGCTTCCTCAGTAGCTAGGATTACAGGTATAAGCCATCAGTGCCTATAGGTGAAGTGAATTTTAGTTGCCTAAATTCTAGTAGTGGCTAGCTATTAGTTTCCCTACTTCCTCCTGCTTTCCACCAACTATAAAGGAGCCCAGTAACCCAGCCTGGGTGCAACATAGAACCTTATCTCTCTGGCTATGACATTTGCCCAACTGGTGAGCAAGAGAGGTCAAAGAGGGTCATTGGGTCCTTTTCTGGGAGTGTCAAAGTGAGAAAGCCAACCATGAGACTATGGGATTGGAGAAAGTAGTACCAAATTCTCAACAATGGCCAAACGGAGGAAATGGTATAACATCCAAAGAAAAACATAAACAGGGATTGAGGAGTGGGTAGTATTAAATTCTAGTTAGTCACCAGACCATGTCCCACCCCTGGGTTTTCAGGAGTTTGTCTATAGGAGCCTCTAAGTTACCTTTCACTGTTTAAGTCACTTTGATTTGCTAATTGCAACCAAGAGAATTATGGCTAATAAAATCCCTTCTGTTGGTGACTTCTCCTATGGCAAGTCTGAGCTGCCTTAACACTGTGTGCTGACTAGGTGTCTGTACATAGCAGTCCTCTGGGCTCCATACAGGTAGATTGCTAGCTCACTTGGAACCCTGAAATTCCCAGCCATATGGACTGTCCCTTCATCAGTAAATGAGAGGTAAAATGCATACATTCCAGCACAAACTGGAGCTCCACCAGGGCAGGAGTCTCAGTCGGCTTTGTTCATCAATGTGACTGTCATCTGTCTAGCTAAGACAAGGGTCACAGTGGACACACAATGAATATTTGCTCACAGAAGAATCAGTAAGAATTCATTCATTTACAGAGTTGTGCAAGGGACTGGGTCACCTACTTTTCTCCTCAAACATCTGCAGTCACTGCTCACTACATCCTGAATTTAACCCACTCTTTCACTCAGCTTCCATCCACTTGTCTAGCTTTGTCTCTTAAAACCATACTGTATTTGTTCAAAGAGCCACTGGCTAGATCTGGTGGCACATGCCTCTAATGTCAACTCTGAGGGGGCTTGAAACGAGGGGACTGCAAGGTTGAGGCTAACCTTTGCAACTTAGTGAGACCCTTGTTTCAAAGTAAGAAAGAAAAAGAGGTGAAAGTGTAGCTCAGTGGGAACTTTCCTAGTGCTATGGTTCAAATAGGAAATATCCGCCCCTCCTCATGTTTTATCCCTCCGTTTGGTGGCAGTATATCAGGAACCTTAGGCTGACCCCCTCCCCCAGGACCAATTGGGTCCTTATTGTTGTTATTAACTGATCTTGAGGCATTTAGAAAGCCAAGAAGACACTTTCCTTAACATTTCCTGTGCAGTTGTCACATTTACAACCTGACAGCTATATTTAGCAATGCAGCTCCCACCTGGCTGGCCAAACCTGGCCGCCCACTGTCCAGCTGGGCCTTTATGGTTTTCCTCAGGTAGGGTTCAGAGGAAGGGAGAGAAGGAAAGGATGGATGGAGGAAGGGAGGCAAGCAGGGAGGGAGGGAAGCAATATCTGCTCTTGAATGTGCTGCCACGGGTGATCCCCAGCAGAGGAAAGGAGCGATCAGCCATGCTGTGGACTCCAGCTCAGCCTTGTCACTGCCCTGGCCTGACCTTGGAGTTCGAAGACCCGTAGTCTGGAAGGCAAGCCTGGCTGCTTTCCTGACACCAGAGCTGCCAACAGCACAGCTCCATAGTGTGGTTGTGTGTATTGGGGGTGGGGTGGAGTGGGGTAGCTTGCCTTTATTTCCTCCTCCTTCCTCTGTTGGCTGTTGACATTGGCAGCCCGGCCTTCCTGCAGAACCCCCAGATATACCCAGGGTTGATCAAGGATGTCCATGTATCACGGAGCTTGCCTTCCCTTCCTCTTTGCGTTTTGTGCAGGTGGCATTTGTTCCTCTGTCCCTGAGCCTCTTCTGCCTGTCTGGCTCTCCTCTGGAGGTGGTACCTGCATCGCGTCTCTTTCCTGCTCGCTCTGTAGCTATCATCCATTGTCTGTTCCTGTCTCTCACTGGTGCTGCCTTGCTTCCCCGTGGCCTTCTTCCCGCTCCCCTCCTCCCTGCCCTGCCATGATGCTGTCTCGGCGAGAAAGGGACAATCTATCCATCAGAGACAGGCTCCGCCAACCTCGACCACCTCTCTCCCGCTGCCTGCAATTATCCGGAGGTTGGCACAGGGCCCGGAAACTGCCGTGCGCCCCGCCCCGCGGCTCGGGGCCCGCTCCCCCACGCCAGCCCCTGCGGAGGATCGCTTGGTGCCGTGCCCGGGATGTGACAACCTGCAAAGGTCACACACACTCCGGAGAAGATGGACTGCTCCGAGAGTGAAACTGACATCGCGCAGATTTGCACACGGCCCTCCAGACTTCCCGGCAGTTCCCACGAGGGAAGACAGAGCAGCACAAAATACAAATAAAAATTGCACACCGCACCACGCCTCCTGCACACACCTTGACATGTGCCACCCATCATTCCACTCTCCATCTTCCTTCCTTTCTTCCTTCTTTCCTTCTTCTGTTTATTTTTTAAGGTGGTTTGTCTACCTTCTTTGAAGTATTGTAATGAATTCACCAGTGAGACTTCTTTATAAGATGATCATTTGTCTGGTACAGGCTGAGAGCTGACATTTAAGATACTGATCAGTTCTGTAAACAGTCACAGCTTTTCTCTGTCTGTCTTTCTGTCTCTGTCTCTATCTATCTCTGTCCCTGTCTCTATCTCTCTCTGTCTCTCTCCTCTTCCTCTAGTTGATAGGATTTGGGGGCTGATGGAGACTTGTGAAGTTACTCATTCCAAATTCTTCATGTTGGAGATTTGAAATTTGAGAGGCTGATTTACTCTAAACGACTCAGCAAGCTTGGGCCTTCTGATCCCAGCGTCATGACTGACTAGAATCACAGGTCTGAGCCACTGGCACCTGACTTTGAATTTAGACAAAAAAAATTGTTTTTATGGTAAAGGTGATGTACAGAGGGGTTACAGTTGCGTAAGTCAGATAATGAGTGCATTTATTTTTGAGCAGTGTCACCTTTTCCCTGTTTTCTCCCAGTTTTATTTTTCCCTTCAGACCCCTCTCCTCCACAAGTTGTCTAGTTCATTGTCAACATAGTGTCTAGTGAATATCACTGCTGTATTTGAATCCAGACTAGTAGTGACAAAGTCCATCGCTATACTTCACCACTCTACCCAACAACTTCTCATTTACAAGAACTCAGGCAGTTAAAGATGCAAGGGTTTGCATAGGGACAGAGAGGTGCCTCACCTCATAACAGATTGGACTGTTTATTTGGGGTTGATCTTACCTATCCAGTTTGTGGACCCCCAAAAGCACTCTGTTTCAGAGTACATTATAAAAGGCGATCATTCATCAGTTATCACAAGGAAAACAAAAATTAACTCGAGTTTACCCATGTTTTGTTTTGAAAGGGGAGGACTAGGCCTAATGATGCTCATATCCACAGAAGAGGCCATATATCATTAAGTGCTTGGCAGTTTGTTAATTGATAATGTCACAAAAAGATACAAATTAGGCATTATCTTATTTTTTTTGTTGTCAGCAAGGAAATAAAGTTGCAAAGATGTTAAAACCAAACCAAACAAAATAAAATTTGGGCAAAACCTTTACAGATTGATTCACATTTTCAGGGTAGAACTGGGAATCAGACATCAGTCCACCTGCTTTCAAAGCATTTTTCTACCACAGGCCTCTCAAGGAGTATTCACGAGCGCTTAGAATGCTTTCCACCTAAATAATTAAAACTTCAGAATTGTCCAGGTACTTAAAGGGCTACATTTCAATTACCTGGAAGAGTCGCTGAAGCAGAACAACCTCCCAACTATACTCTTCCGGGACAACATTTCAAATCACATATCCTGGAACCCTCAGACTCTAGTGGACAATATATACCTCCTGCCTGGCAGCCTGACAAAGGGGCCCTAAAGCTGGGGAATTTATGGGCTCTGCCAGAAGGTGTACAGGTCCCTCGCTTGCTTGGAATGCAGAACTCCGACCTGTGGTCTCTCCATGGAAACCAGGGCTTGGCTCCAGTAAGTCAGCATGCTCTAAAAGTCTATGCCTTTGGTACTGAGGTTTTATTTCCCTTTTCCATGTTGTTATGGGGGACGGTTGAAGAAGAAATTCCCTGTAGCTCAACAGACTCTAGATTTATGGAGTCGTAGGAAAATATTTGTCCTGTGTTTGAAACTGCTGAAGAGGGAAAAGGAAATGTTGTTTTCTACGGATTTATGAAAACAGAAACATTGATTTGTTTTGCTTGGAGTTTGTCACTCTTTTAATGATAACTTGATGTCTTCTGGGGTTCGGAGAAGGCCAAGTTTCTTGCAGGAAGACTGACAGCTGGGAAAAATGTTAGGTTCTTTTCTTACACTTTCTACTCTGTGCTCAGCTTTCCTCCCACCCTGTCTTTCCTTTTTAATTCCCACCTGCAATGATCCTAGGGCGCATGTCACTTCAGCCTTCCCTTGGAAGGAAAACAATCTACTATTAATTCACAGTAATTATGAAGAATTGACGGGTTGCAATCTCTTTTGGATTTTTTTGTCTTTAAAAAAATGCTGAAGATGAGTAATGCTCCTTAACCCAAATATGTGATTACTCTCAAATGGTGTAATTTTAGACACTTGTGAGCAATATAAGGTTTTTTTTTTTATTTGCCCTTCACATCGTATCACATGGGCATTGATGAGTTCTGTCTACATCTGAGGGCTGGCTGTGGCCGCACGGTTTGTTTTAGAACTACCTGTTTGCAGAGCTAAATTTATTCTAGACATTTTGATCTCAAAAATTGTATGAGGTATCCTAGCAGATTTTAAAAAATATATAGCAGAGTTTTGTTCCATAAATTAGATGAGGCCCTAATAAAAGGAGATTAATTAGTCTGCTGCTACCCAAGGATGTCTCAGAGCATTGTTCCTGACAGGGGAGGAGAAAGACAAAGGCAATGCTCATTAATGAGTTGAACACTTAAGCTCAGTTTAAGTGAATCCTGGAGATGACCTGTCACTTGGATTCATCCTCACCTGGCCTTCTGGTTCTCAATGCATAGAATGATCTTTGAGATCACAGTGCCTTTCCTTGTCAAGTTCCCTCAGCATAATACTACCTTCTAGTCCACTCAGTTTGACCTCTGCCCATATTCTCAGTAATCTAGACCCACTGTGACCTGCAAGTATCATTCATGGCAATGATACAAAATAAAGGTAGCAAATAGGAATAAAGGAGGGGAAGACATAGTTGAGCTTTTTGGGGAACAATGAAAGTAAACTGGAAGACACAGTCTTGGTTTCACATGACCTCTGTGAATAGGACTGTCATTGAAATCTTGATAGAAGGATTGGTGTAGTTACATGGGCCTGTGACACTAGATAGGAGCAAAAGATATGAGAAGTACCCATTCAGCTTGGCCAAGTAAGTTAAATAAGAGCACACTAAAGCGTTTCTCTTTCTAGTGTCCAAGTCACACAGCAAGACCCATAAGGCAGGAGACAATAAAATCTTAAAGATACCCAAGGTCCAAGCCTACTTATTCCAAATGTTTCTTAGGGTGAATATTTTCTGCAACAAAGCAAAATAGATTTACAAGTATCTCATTAAAACTGTGGGGGAGGGCAAATGTGAAGTTTCCAGAGAGAAGGAAATGGTAAATGGAATTAATAGTGAAGAACTTTAATTAGTATCCATTATTACTAATTTAAGATATGTGGAAAGTTTTTTTCATTTAATGCATAGCCTTTATTGTTTGGTTTCATGAACTTTAATAGTGCTTTCATAGTTTCTCTTATAACCCAGACCTCCCACCATCTGTTTTCCTAAGTTGGAATTTTCACAAAGGACACTTCTATGATGGAGGGTGTTCAAGAGTAGTCAAAAAGGTCCCCAAATTACAAATTCTGGCCTAGCCCTACATTGTTCAGTCGGTACACCTGGTGAGGGCACACAGAGACAGCACTTTCATTGGAAGTCTTTGTTAGAAGTGGGCAGCATGGAGGTGGTGGTGAGAAGACCAGGTCAGAAATCACTGAATGATTTTAGAGTGCCATTGGTAAATACTCTTACCCTTTGTGTTCTCTCTACCTCATTGTGGTGGTTGCTTGGCCTAGAACCATGGTAAAACCATCCCTGAGACAAGGCATTAGTAATTCCTCTTAGGTGGGACTATGCTTGAGAATGAAATAGATTACCCATACCTTTATGATAGTGGTCTCTCAATACCTCAGAACCCCATGGCTCTGTCTTAGAGAGAAATGTTGAATATTAAGAAAATCTAAAAGGCCAGAGTGCTAAACAAGAGTAGATTTGGGTAGGACCAACATTAGACTTGGATAGTTGGTAGGTAAAGACTAAAGACTAAGAATATGTGTTAAAAGGGATGCTTTGATTTGAATATAAAATGCCTCCTACTCTTGTGCCAGTACCAACCTGTTTTTGTTACTATGGCTTTGCTTGAAGTTTGGTATTGATATTCTTCCAGTGCTGTTCTTCATGCTAAAGGTTTTTTTTTTTTTTTTTTGCTATTCTGGGTCTTTTATTATTCCATATGAATGTTTGGATTGATTTCTCTATTTCTTTGAAGAAAGTTGGGATTTTGATGGATATTGCATTGAATTTGCATATTGCTCTGGGCAGAATTACCATTTCTACTATGTTAATTCTTTCCAACCCAAAGCATGGGATATTTTTCCATTTATCCAATGGATGACAAATCAGGCCAAACTAAAGTCACTAGCATAAGCAAGTTTCTTGCAGCATTGTTTACCATAGTCAAGAGATGGAATCAACCTAGATGTCCCTCAGTGGATGAATGGATCAAGAAAATGTGGCATATATATATATATACATATATATATATACATATATATATATACATATATATATATGTGTGTATATATATATATATATATATGAAATTCTACCCATCCATCAGAAAAAATGATATTGTACCATTTGTAAGGAAATAGAAAGATTTGAACACTATTGTATTACGCTAAGTAAACCAGAGACAAAGAAACACAGGCTGCGTGGTTTCCATCATTTGTGGTAACTAGAATGTGCCTATAAATCTACGGGTAAACATATTGAATGACTAAAATAAATAAATAACACTAGGGCAGGATAAAGTGTGTACAATTCTAGTCATTAACATACAGAGACCAAAGGAGGCTATGTATAGGAGGGTGGGCAAAGGCTCAATAGCTATGTACAGATGATCATATAAAATAATATTTTATGATATGAACTCCAAGAAAAGGAAACAAGAGACATTCTTGAGTAGCCACTGTTGATGTGTTTTGTTTTTGTTTTCTTTCCCTTTTGTTAGTTTGTTTGCATTTGGGAGGGAGAAGGAGGGCACATAAAAGGTGGAACAGGATGAACAAATACAACAGTGATGCTCACTAGGCACCATGAGGAAAATGATCTGCATATCTTATGGGTGGGGACAGGAGGGAAAGAATAGGAGAGAGTGATGGAAGGGAGACATGGTTCATAAAGAATTGTGCTGATTGTACCTGATTCATGTAACCGTAACCCCTCTGTGTATCAACTACACAAAGACAATGAAAAATGTTTTCTACCCTGACAGGTTCATGCATTTGGGGCTTGGTTGCCAACTGTTGGGTTTTGGGGAACTGACTGAATCTTGACAGTTCTTATGTAATCAATCGATTAATCCTTTGATGGATTCATAGTATGATGGCATTATTGAGAAGGGGTTAAAAGGTAGGAGGTGGGGCTTGTCCTTAGGGGGTTTATTTTGCATCAGTTCCTTTTCAAAATTTATTTTTTGATTTTATTGTGAAGGTGATGTACAGAGGGGTTACAGTTACACAAACAAGGTAGTAGTGTGTAAATTTCTTGCCTAACTTGTTACCCCCTCCCTCATTTTTCCTTACTTTCCCTCTCCCCCAGTCCTATTTTAATACTTCCTGTCCACCATGAGGTGACCAGCCTCTGCCATGGCATATGCTCCAGCCACCACAATATTTTGCCTCATTATGGGCCCAGGGGCTCAGAATCAACAGAGCCGAAGATAGTGGACAGAAGCCTCTGAAACTTGTGCTAAAATAAATCTTTCTTCCCTTAAGTTGACATGTCAGATATTTTGGCACAGCAATGAGAAGTCTGACTAACACAGAGAGGACTGCCCTTTATGTGTTTTCCATGTAGTTGCTCTGGTAAGGGCCCTGAGGTGTAACTAGGAGATGTTCTGTAGGTCATACAGGAGACACAGCCGGCACTTATGTAGCTTCACAATGGTCCCTGGTGTGATCATATGGGAGGCTTTCTGAAAGGTAAACAGGAAGTGGAGCTTGGTTCAAGTGGTAGAGCATCAGCCTTGAGCAACACTGGTAAGGAAAAATTGCCCCACTACACTCCCCTTTCCCGACAAGCACACACAGATAAACAGAGAAGTCAAGAAAGATACTACAAGGATGAAATGTTCCTGATAAATCACCTGGAAACAAGGTAGAAAAAATGAGAGTCTGTGAGGAAACTAATGGAACTCAGAGAAGTCTCCAGAAGCAGAGCACCTTTGCTTTACAACTACATCGTCTATACCTGAAGACAGTAATTTCCTTGCATCTTAGGAGAGGGGTGCCCTTGGGAGAGGAAAGGTATGGAAGCTTCTCCAGAGACAGTACCCTTTGCAACTGTGAGAGAAAAATGAAGATTTAATGATTGATTTCAAAAAATCACTCAGCAGATGTGTTACACTGATTAAAAGATCTTCACATGCCAACTTTCACCTAGAGCTGATGGCCATGTAGTCTGTCCATTTCAGAACTTGCCCCAGTACCTGGAGTACTGATTGTATCTCATAACCATTATTCTGTCTCACCTATTACTGTACCTGAAAGGATAGCTTTTTGTATACTCACAATACCAAAAATTTTGTGGGTTTCTCTGTATTACTAAGACTGAGAAAGATCACGAGGGATGGTTACCCAGACTTATCTTGACAAGAGGCTCTATCCTTAGTTTCTCCAACACAGCTCCACAAACATAAGGAGACTGGTACTTAGGGTCACATGACTAGTCAATGTGCTTGGTAGGCTAAATGCCTCTCTAAATTTTAGGTCCTTATGTTGCAAGACGAGAGAAAAATAAGATTCAATTTAAACTTCCCTAATTCATTGAGGTGGGAAGGGCTAATATTCAACTTTCAGTAGAGATGTCTAATAAAATCCAGAGCATCATGCGTTCATTCTTCCAAGCACAGTCAGGAAGAAAAGGAAGCTCTTAGGCGGGAGAATGGAGAGACTGGGGAAGGGTTTCACTGCCTGAGTGTAGAAAACCTCCCCAGAAGCTGCTAGGGTACCTTGGATTTTGTAATGATGACAATTTCCATCTCCTAATGGTCAAGAAAAACATTTTCATGGAAGACAAATCACTGGTCCTTGACCTTATGACAGCAAAAAGAAACTAATGATAAGAACTAGGACTAAAAGAGGCTTTTATATTAATGTCCATTGTAGCAAATGTCTCTAGAATGTTCCTCTGTGCTGCTCAGTTCACTCTAGGGGCTTCAGGAGGGTGGCAGAACTGTGTTCCAGGCAGGAATGTCTTACATTTGTCTTCCTTCAGAGATAAATCTAAAAGTCCCCAGTCTAGGCTCTTTCTTGATCCCTTAAGTGTGGAGGGATCACATCAATATTTCTCTCCATGCTCTTCTCCTAGGATGACCCACACACAGCAGCCCTGTCACGTCTCTCAGGTGGATATCTTTATTGGACAGCACCTGACTCCAGATTCTGAGTTCAGAATTCTTCCACCCATGCCCAGGAAGAGTAGCTGCTTTCATCGTTTGCATTTTATAAACAAGAAAACAGGTACCTAGTGAGATCAAGTGACTTGTCTAAGGTTACACAAATGGAAAGCTGGAATTGGAATCTGGGCAATCCAGCTCCTGATTCTGTATTTGTAACTGTGGCTTGCCTGGCTTCTTTAATCCACAGAACATCCCTATCCTCCTCCATCCTCCTTATCCTCATCAAATGTGACCACCTGGAGACCTTCTGTAGTATGTTATTTTCAAACAATATGTATAGGATTCTAAAACTCAGTTGCTTCTAGCCTTCAGAAACATGAAGCAAAACGGTGGCGCACAGGAAGCCTAGTCCATTTCCCAAAAGCATCTCAGCTGGCAACGGCAGAGTGTCACAAGAAAATGGAGCTGGTTTGCATTCTTCCCTTGATTTATTCCTTTGCAAGATAGGAAATTGCCTTTGGAGACCTTTGCATGTGGTTCCTCTGTGAACACACCACTAGGGATCTACCCAATGAGAGATGCTGAGCAGCTAAGATGGGTAGAAGGCTTTGGGATAGCATTGCCATACAGACTGGTTGGAAAGGGCTACCTCTATTTATTGTACTCTATTGATCCACCATTAACTGAAATTCAATCTTATTTGATAGCTGAATCTGAAACTTGATGATATTAAACATTAAAAAAGCTCTTCATCTATTGCAAAGTACTATGCAAGATGTGCTTTGCTACGACTTATTAATATTCAACTTTCTCCCAAAGTGGAATTGATTTTTTTTGAAATTTGTATTCATGTGTGCTTCCTAATTGGGGGAAGTGCCCGGCAGCCCTGAGGTCTCTAGGTTCCTGCATCTCTTGGGTCCTTCAGGCATATCCTCTGCAAAGGCCCTGTCTCTCCAGGCACATCTGGACTGGAATAATAAAGCATGTCTCACGCTCCCACAATTCCACTGCCCACCTTGCATTTATTCCAAAGGCTGTCTTTACCTCAGCTTTGAAAATCTGCCACAGCCCTGCAGCTGGGAAGAGAGTGTATCATTTGGCTTTTTGCCCAGAAAATAAGATGCTTCAAAAAGGTCATCGGAAAAAAAGTCTCTTGGGAGAGTAAAGGAAAAAAAAAAAAAGGAAACCTTCTCTCTCAAGGTTAATTGAGTGGAAGGTGAACTTTTGTCACACGCTGTCCCTTTGAGAAAGCTGTACACCCTTTAGTACCTACAGCAGAGAATTCACAAGGGACATGGGTTGGGTTGGGCTGTAGCTTGGAAACACATCTCTCCACAGCTCAGGCTCTTGGAGAGAGCATCTCTACTCAGAAGGAATAAGCAGGGGGAAAGGTATCCATTTATTGTAGGGAGGATCCCAGGCTTTTAAAATATAGAACTGTGAGGCTAGATATCTGTACCCAGGGAGCTTTCCACTCTTGTGGATGGATGGGGACCCATGACGATGGGAACTATATTCAGGCAGTGTGTGTAGTGGTGTCACCTGCAGAGCCATGACAATCAAGTCCAGGTAGAATTGGTGGCTTCAGATGGCTCTGAGCTGTGAGAAGCTTGGGCTGTTTCAGGTCTTTGCATTTCCTCTTCCTCTTCTGGTTCATAGTTCTGAACTGGAGACAATTTTACCCTTCATGCATACTTGTCAGGGCTTAGAGACCCTTTCTGTTGTTATAACTACATTGTCTTGCAGCAGATTAGGGGTTAAGGAGCTTCTAAAACCTCTCATAATGCACAGATCAGCCCTTTACCCTAAAGAAGCATCCAGCCTAATATGCCATAGGACCAGCTTCCCCTCCCTCCCTTGCATGCTTTCTCCATTCTGTACTTCATTTACATGCTTTCTTAGAGCTATATTTCCAGAAAAGTCCTACATGAGTGTCTTATGTAAAGTAACCACAAAACACAAAATAATCTCTTCATTACTCCATCACTTTCCCTTTTTCACCTTGCTTCAACTTTTTCATAGCTCTTCCTTATCTGACATATGTACTTGAATATATGCACTTAATTGGCTATTTCTTGCTTCCTACACTAGAGTGGCTATTGTACAAAAGCATGCACATTGTCTCTCTTGTTCATTTACACTATTCCCAGCATTGAGGAGGAGGAGGAAATAGAGATGGTCAAGAAACATTTGCTAAGTTAATGGCTATGTGTGGTGCTTACTGATAGAGCAAGCTCTTAGCATGTGATAGGCCCGAGGTTCAGTCCCCACCACCCATACAAAAATAACATCTTCCCCCCAAATTTGGTAAGTAATGAATGAGTGGAAGCTAGCTCCAAATCACTGTGTGGATGGTGTACTCACCAACTCTAGGACGTATTTTGATTCTCACATAAAAAGAAAATTGGAGACTAGTGTATTTCAATGGATGTTTTCAGCTCTAAGCATCTTTGATTGTATTGGGAAGAGGGAAAGGAAGGATAGTTCTGTGCACCTGTGAACATATGGTGTGTTGTCCACTTTAGTCCCTATCTTATGAGAATATAATATGTGCAGCTGCTGTTATTCATTTAGAATAGCACTAGCCCGAGGCACAGGATTTAAGAGGGTGCCACAACACTCAGGAATCAAGATAAATAATATTTTAATGCAATGTTTTTAAAACACGGAAATTAATTAAAAATTCAAAATGAATGGAACATCAGAATTCTACCTAAAGTTAAGCTCTTTATTGGTTTTTCCTTCCATTCTAGGCTCCAGTCTGGTTTGACACAGCACCTCTCCAAATATTCTTGTTATTGAAAATTTTGGTATTTTGCACAAGATGGATTTTGTTTTTGTTTTTGGTGCTGAGGTTAAATCTGGGGCCCTGTATATGTTAGGTAAGCAAGTGTGAGGCTCTGAGCTCAAATCTCAGTACTATAAAAATGTTGTATTGTGATCTGATTTGTCTTGAGAACCAAGGTGTTTGTGAAGCCTCTGCCAAGCCCATTATGTGCTAGAAAAGAGTAAAAGTTCCTCATTCTAAATTCTGGATAGGTTGGTGCCAGAGACCAGGTTCAGACGGGAAAGAAAGCTTTTGGCCATTCTTCCTTGCTTTGGAAGAGAAACAGGGGAGAAGGAAACACTTTGGGTGGGTTTTCTTAAGCAGGTAGATTGAGTAGATAGGCTTTAATATTTTAATTTTTAATTAAACAAATTTAATTTTCATTTCTTTTTTGTTGGTCGTGGGGCTTGAACTCTGGGCCTGGGCGCTGTCCTTCAGCTCTTCAGTTCGAGGAGAGTGCTCTACCACTTGAGCCACAGTGCCATTTCCAGTTTTCTGGTAGTTATTTGGAGACAAGTCTCATGGGGTTTCCTGCCAGGGTTGGCTTTGAACTGTGATCCTCAGATCTCAGCCTCCTGAATAGCTAGGATTACAGGCATGAGCCACCAGTACCAAGCAGGTTTTAATTTTTTTAAGGGTTGATTTTCCTTCCTTCCTTCCTTCCTTCTTTCTTTCCTTCCTTCCTTCCTGTTGTCTGAGACTAGAACTCAAACTCAGTACTGACCCTTTCACTCATTGGCTCCAAGTTTGAATTTTTAAGTGAAAAAAAATAAAGAACACTACTCACAGCCAGTATGAGCCCAATCCTGGTAAGTATTGGGCTACACAGCTGTCTCAATGTAATTATAAACAGGCTGCTTACTCTTCCCTAAGGCAGCAAGAGTTAAGAATAAGTGCATGGTCACTAGTTCTAGGTCAAGTTTCTGTCCAGGCAATATGTGCTTTCTTGATCATATATTGCCCCAGGTTGAGTCCTATTCTTTGCTGATCTCTGATGCTGCTGGAAGAACTCCTCAGAAACTACTCTGGACCTTAACTAAACTCCCCAGCTTTTAGACATTTCCCTGTAGCCATTTTTACATGTCTGACCTTGCCCTTTTCTTGCCAGCATCTTAGCCCCTCATGGTCTTGACTTATGACCTACTGCCAGAATCAGAGAGTGGTGATTCCAGAAGCAGCTCTCATAAAGAATTACAGTGTTGTTCAGGTTTGTGACATTGGAGAAAAAAATACAAATGGCAAGAAAAGTAGTAAACACATAAAATGTCATATTTTTAAACCCTAATTTCTATGACATTAACCTAAAGTTCAATTTCTGTTTTGTTGCATTTAGAATAATAATGAGACATGAGTGTAAAAGGAACTGGTGGGAGAGGAGTCAATGGTAGGGAGGAGGGGAGCTGGAGGAAGTACTAGTGGTGAGTGAATTTGAAGCATGCACACATGCACACATACACACACGAGGATAGCACAATGCACAAGTGCATTTCAGTTTTCAAAAATCATCATTGCATTTTTAGTGTTTCATGTTTTGGTGTATAGACTTTAAAAGTCACTCTTCCTTTTGATATTAATCTCGAGAATATAGCAATGGAATAACATGTATCTCCACTGCGGCTGGTAGGGGTCAAGCTTCCTCAAGTGGAAGAAGAAGGTTTCATATGCAGGCTTCTCTAAGTCCAAGCCCTTGGTTAAACCCCTTCACTATTGACTTGACTCCCATCCAGGTCAAATTAGGAGCCAAGAATATCTCTTGCACAGGAATTTGGCCTTCAATCATAGAGACAGTAGCCGACTTGGCCCCGGCTGCACCACCCTTTCCATGAGTATCTACCAAGTCCTAAAATGTCACTGTTAATTAAGATGTGGCTTGAAGGAATGTCAGATCAAGAAGCAGTAAATTCATGTAACCAGCAAAACACTCTTCTAAGTAGCGTGTATGTGGGCCTTTGAGTAGTTTGTTAATGAATGATTAATGATTCTTGAAAATTTTAGTTAGGACTAGGAAACTTGATGAAACTGGTAGGGAAAGGGATAGTTGAGAAGAGGAAGAACAATGGAAGGAGTGACGCTCATTAAAATGTGTTGTATAAATAAACGAACGTGTTACATTGAAATCTCCTTGTACAATGATTTTGAGCTAACAATAAATAAGTTAAAACTTTCAGGTAAGAAAGGAAATCAATTTACCACCTGAGCCATACTCCCAAGAGGAAATGTCATCTGATCCAAGTATCTTTGACAATTGAGTTACAATACGAAGAATTAAACGAAGAATGACTTACTGGAGTAAAATTGTGAATACAGATAAACTATTACTTAGGTGATAATCTATCTCAAATTGGTAAATCTCAATTTTCTGATTTACTTATTTGATCTTCATAACCAATATTTGGAATGGATTTTATGGTTTTATCTTTACTCATGCTTCAGATTCGAATTGATTTCCATCCTCCCCCTCCCCTCCCCGCAGCTGATGCATAGTTATTTTTTCTTTCTCTCAAACTTCTAGATGTTTTTTATTTTACTGTGATATTTGGTTTTGATCATTGGATTGATTTTTGATAGTTATATTATTTTGACTTGACTGTGTAAAGAACCTAGAATATGTATCTTGAAATTCTTGCTATCCCAGAGTCTCTTTCTTCCCTCTCTTCCTTTTCCTCCTCCTAGTCCGCCCTTCTTCCTCCTTCTCTTCCTCTTCCTCCTCTTCCTTTTTCTGAAGTACTGGGACTTAAACTCAGGGTCTTGGGCATGTGTACTTTCTTTGCTTGTGGATGGTATTCTACCACTTGAACTATGCTTCCAGTCCAGCATTTTGCTGGTTATTTTGGAGATAAAGTTTCATGAGCTTTTCTGTTCCAGCTGGCTTTGAGCTACAAACTTCCAGATCTCAGTCTTTTGAGTAGCTAGGATTATAGGCACGAGCCACTGACACCTGGCTTCAGAGGCTCCTTTCTTAAAGATAGCCTTTGTAGCAGGTACTTTCAGGGCCATGCCCATATTCATGGAAAATTTTGTACAGGGTAGATAATTTAACAACTGCCAATGTCTGCTTCCCTCTGCTTACGGGCTCTTCTCCAAACATAAATGATGAAAACTTGCTGTCAATGTATATGGAAGAACAGAGTTTCAGATAATTCCCACTTCCTATAACAGCCCTCCAACAGTTGACAGTTGATTCATGAGAGCTGGTGCACAAGCAACACAGCTCCTTTACCTCTTGAAATGTTTCTGAGCTGTGTGTTTGGCATCACCAGAATTCCCAGAGTTTCCCTGAGAGTTCAGCTCCAGAGACCCTATAGCTGGATAGATGCCAGAGCCTCTATTACAGACTTCTCTCCCTCTATTGCTTTCCCTAACTCTTGTCTGGTGTTACCTGTAATTTTTTTAAAAATTATCTGTAAGTAGTTGTGCAAAGGAGTTGTCATTTAACAAAGCAGTTTATGAATACAATGCTTCTTGATCAATGGTACCCCTTTCAACATTCTCATTCACCCCTCCCAACCCAACACTTTACCCTCTCTTCTTAATTTTGTAGGATATGCATTGAATTCTTGACTGCATTCTCCTCCTCTTCTCTTCTTCATTCATCTACTCTCTTTTTTCTTCACCACACCCCACTCCTTTCAAGTACCTGCTTCCTAGTGTTTATTTTGTTGAACTTTGACTTTATCTTTCTAAAGAATTATGCTAAATTCTCCCTTGAATTGGCCATATTTCAGTTAATACGTTTGTATATACTTGCATAGTACCCAACATATTTACTTAAATGTTTATAAACTAGTCCCAGCTTCTACATATAAGGGGAAAATGTATCTTTTTTTCTCTTTGGGTCTATCTTACTTCATTTAACAATTTTTTCCAGATATTTTTGTTTGTGTGTGTGTGTGTGTGTGTTTGTCAGTCATGGGGCTTGAACTCTGGGTTTGGGCACTGTCCCTGAGCACTTCAGCTTAAGGCTAATGCTCTACTACTTGAGCCACAGCTACACTTACTCAGATATTTTCATTTCTTTACAAATGATACAATATCATTCTTTCTGATGGATGAGTAAAATTTCATTATGTATACATATATACACACATATACATGCATATATACATATACATATATACATATAGCTCACATTTTCTCGATCTATTCATCCATTGAGGGACATCTGGGCTGATTCTATACCTTGGCTATGATGAATAATGCTGCAATGAACATGGTTGTGCTAGTGGTTTTATTGCATTTTAATTTGTCATCTTTTGGACAAATGCTGAGGAGTGGTGTTGCTAGATTATAAGATAGTTATATGTGTAATTTTTTTAGGAACCTCCATACTACAATTTTTGAGTAAACAGTTTGCCATCAAATCTTTATCTCAGATTCTGCTGTAGATCTGGTAGAGGGATTCCAATTGAGGCAGAGAGGATTTAGTCAATACCAACTTGTTGATTATATAAGGATTGGATTGTCAGTGCTGTCTTGCAGACACAGCGATAGTGTATTTTGTCTTCAGAGAGTATGATGTTATCTCCCATGTTCTATTGAATGGAATGACAAATGATGGGCAAAAGTCTCACCCCAAGTTCATCTGCTTCTGTTCACTAGTCTGTATCTGTGATCTATTACTGACTTTGGTAAATAGTGACAAGCTAAGGGGAATCATGTCAAACCTCTATTATCCCCCTCCCATCCCTGCTGCTACTAAATTGTAGATCACTCTCAAGTTGTAATGTCTTCAGACTGATTATCTTCTGACAAGGCCAAGAAGAAATGTTGACCCTGGGTTATGACTGAAGCAAAGGCCTTACCCTTTGGGAGCTCAAAAAGAATGGGAAAATGCACAACAGCAAGATGTTTCCTAACAAGGCTGTGTCAAATTTATAGACGAATAAAAGAGTCAGGATCAAATGAAGCTAGATCAGCAATTTGGGCCTCTGTCCACCAAGCAGAGAAGGTGCTGTCTGACTCCATCTTGGACTAATTTCCTACTTCGTGATTCACAGCTGCTGCCAAGCAGAGCACGTCCAATAACAACTATTTGTTTTCTACTTTTTTTTAAAAAGAAAAGAATGTGGAAATATATAAATGGCTCATGGGAGAAGGGGGCATTAGCAGACAGTCTGACCATAGTGAGACGGGCAGATGGTTTGTGGGACCGACGCCAACTGGGTGTTTCTGTAAGTGATCGTGTATCTTGTCTCCATGCCTCAGCTCTTGGTTTGATTAAGAGGTTA
The DNA here is from genome assembly GCF_000151885.1 of Dipodomys ordii. Lineage (NCBI taxonomy): Eukaryota > Metazoa > Chordata > Mammalia > Rodentia > Heteromyidae > Dipodomys > Dipodomys ordii. Next base: position 1,134,492 of record NW_012267241.1, read on the forward strand.
GGAGGAGGCTGCCACAGCACGAGGCTGAGGTGCACATGATATACGGCCAACCTGTCGGTCGCCTAGAAACAGCTCTGGAAAGGGGCCCAAAGACAAATCAATTTGGAAGACCACAAGTCTGGGTCAGGTAGCATTGGCTGTTATTTAAATGTGAAATTTGATTTTTGTTTTTGTTTTCTTCCTCATTCAGATTCCACTTAACCCCTTTAACTCTGACCTTATCTCAATGCCTTTCTTGTTTTATAACACAATGGTTTGTTCTGATAAGTTGATAAGTCACAATGTACTCTTCAGATGTGATTTGGTGAGGGGGGTGCTGGGCAAAAGTGGTGAGTGAAGCAGACAGAGAGGAGCAAAAAGTTCAGGGACAACTGAGTGAGGTCAGTTGGCTGAATCCTGACTGTGTGCCCAGCTCCTGGAACAGGTAGGAAGAAAAGAATGCAATCTCCTTTCTGCATTGGAAGCAAAGGGTCAAGATGAGAGGAGAGGCATGGACAAGGTTGTTAGAGAAAACCACAAGGTTGTTAGAGAAAAGATAGGCCAGGTTCACATTGGTGAAGTGGTATTTGCAAGGGGACCGTTAACCAGCTGAGTAACATTGGGAAAGTCTTGACCTATATACATTTCAGTAGTGTTTATTCTGGTTTGTCAGGAAAGTCCAGATAAAAGGTTCAAAAGACTGAGTGTGGCACTGTAAGACTAAGGAAGTGCTAACCTGACTGAAATGGGTCTGGAAATGTTGTGCATTGATTGACTAGTTCATCCCACACTTATGTGATTCTCATGGCTGACCTAAATGGCTCCTGGGATGGCTGCCTGCTGGTCACATTCTCCTAACACTTATGTCCACTCCACAGGCCCATCTGCTGCTCAGTAGCAGATTCTGGTCAGTGATCCTGGATTGAGATTTCACACTCTCACCTTCATCCAAAGGATAAGACATATTACTTTCCAACTATAAATATATTTAATAAATATTTATGGGGTACCTACTTTTAGCAAGATTCTGGGTAAGAATGTTGGGAGAAAATTAAAAAAATCCCATAAACCCAGAAAGTACAGTCTCTTTCTTTAAGGAGTTTAAATTTTCTTTATGGAGTGGAGTTAAAAATAAATCCATGAATGAAGATATTGAGAGTCAAGGAGATGTGACCCAAGAGAGGTGTGAGCCAAGTGGTAGCAATCAGAGAAGGGAGCTGTCATTTCTGGATGGAGCGAGTCTAGTAGAAAAGACTGTATAGTCTAATTTGCTATAAATTGAGGAAGGGCAGGGGTCTAGGTTTTATCTACAATTGTATGGGTTGAGCAGCAGTCAACAATGGAAGCTGATTCTCATGTATTTGATTGTTTTCAATGTCATTGTATATCTTTCATTGCTACAGGCAACCCAGCTAGGTGGATTAAGACAGCCATTTTAACTTTTGGAGATTTAGACCTTATTGACCTACAACCTTTCAGTTTACCTACCACAATCAAGAAAAACATCTTCTGTTCTTAAGATTGTGAGGTATATGATCATTTTAATTATGGATGATGCAATCTTTCAAAAATTCCAAGATACCATGTTAGATCAACTATTTTGTGTAGCAAGCAACTTAAAAGACTGGGGGCCAGTATTCCCTTGAACTAAGAGATCCCTTTTAGTTCCTAAGCCAAGAAACCCAAATTAACAGTTAGAAAACACCAAAGCATCTGTTTTCCTATTTGTGGAAGCTGGTAGGCATGCTAGACATATACCCATTGCTGGTATACACTGATAATACCCTGAATGATTGCAAATAATCTGTTAACGCACTTGAGCCACATTCAGCCTTGTTTTTACAGATAAACATAGTCTCTGATTATTTTACAACATTGCGAAGGTGTTGGGGTTGTCCCTCATTTATTATATGACTAATAAATACTTTAATTACACTTAATAAATAATGTAAGCAGGGCTCACTGAAGTGGTAATTCTTTAAATTAATTATTAACTTCATGCAAAAGGCTGCACTGCCAGTACCACTAAAAGGAAATTCAGCCTTTAATCTAAAGTGATTATTCATTATCTGGTATAAAGGCTCCATTTGCATATTATTAGGGAAATAAACTTTGGCCTCCTTGGCAATACAGATAGATCTCAAAGTCCATGCATTATGATCTCCAAATACTAAAGCGATGATAAACAATGCATAATAAAGTCTCCAGTTTATAGCTTTATAACAGCTGGTTTTTGATTTCCCAGACATATATTACAATGATAAAGTGACCAGTTAAGGCATAAGCTCTTTGTGAAGGTGGTGCTTACAGATGGTCTGCTGATAGGAAACAGCAAATGTGCAAACTCCTCATTTCCCTTGAGATTGGAGCCATAAAATGATCTCAATAAGATATGAGAAGAAAATCTCCATTTAACCCTTTTTTCTGCTGCAACCCAAATATGATATTGTTTTAAATTGTTTTCCATGTGTCTCTTCCTCTACTTCTCTCCCACCTCCATTCTTCTTTTGGAAAATGAAAGTAGATTATGTGGATATCTTGAGGTGGACTACAGTGACTTTGATCCTATCTTCAGGCAAAGAAGCCAGGCAAGGTTTCAGAGCAAAGAGAAAAACGTCTGCCTTGCTTGCCTGCCTGCCTGCCTGCCTGCCTGCCTGCCTTCCTTCCTTCCTTCCTTCTTCCTTCCTTCCTTCCTTCCTTCCTTTCTTCCTTCTTTCCTTCCTTCCTTCCTTCCTTCCTTCCTTCCTTCCTTCCTTCCTTCCTTCCTCCCTTCCTCCCTCCCTCCCTCCCTCCCTCTCTCTCTCTCTCTCTCTCTCTCTCTCTCTCTTTCTTTCTGTTGTGGGGCTTGAACTCATAGCCTGGGCATTGCTCCTGGGTTTTTTTGCTCAAGGTTAGTGTGTTACCACTTTGAGCCACAGCTCCATTTCAGTTTTTGAGTAGTTAATTAGAGATAAGAGATTCATGGGGACTTTTCTCCCCAGGCCGGCTTTGATCCTTATATCTCAACCTCCTGAGTAGTTAGATTACAGATGTGAGCCACCAGCGCCTGGTGAGAAATATGAGTTCTAAAAACAGAGAAAGAATAGAGTCTATGGGCCCTTACATCCTCTAGCTTGGGGTTTGGGTCTGGATACCTTCCAGGAGAAGTTACTGATTCCAGAAGCTATAGCCAGGAAACAAGACATATCAAGCAGTCTTCTAGTATCTCCAACTGTAAATTCTATAAGTTAATAAACTGCAAACAGATTTCTAGAGGAGTAGAAATCTCGCTTCCTTACCTTCATTATAGGTGGAGGCTAAGGAGTGAGGAGGGAGAGGTAGGTAGGTAGCCACAGGAACATGAAAATGGTGACAGTCATAGGCTGTAGAAATAACTCTCCCCATTTCCCTTCTTATCTTATTCATCTCTATGAATCTCATTTTGAGACTACCTCTTTCAAGTGACCTTCCCTACACTTCTGTTCATTCTAGCCTTCACTGTAGTAGAACCAATTGAATACTGCTGTAATTTGTGTGGGGTGGAAGAGATCCACATCCTTCCAAAGCAGTCACTTTGAGTTGCTGGAACTTGTTTCAACAATACTGCTGTTGTTCCAAAACTGTCGAAAAATTTTGAGAATTAGCTTTCACGTCAACTCAAGCATCTATCACTTAAAAATAGCTTTTAAAAGGCAGTTATTTCTGTGGCTGAGAAGGTGGCTCAGTGGTAGAGCGCTTGCCTTGCATGCATGAGGCCCTGGGTTCGATTCCTCAGCACCACATAAGCAGAAAAAGAAAAAAAAACTGCAAGTGGTGCTGTGGCTCAAGTGGTAGAGTGCTAGCCTTGAGCTGAAGAGCTGAGGGACAGTGCCCAGGCCCAGAGTTCAGGCCCCACAACCGGATCCCCCCCAAAAGGCAGTTATTTCTCACTACTCTAAAGGCTGAAGAGTGGGACCAGATGGCAGCATGTTTGGGTTCTAATTAGGGCCCTCTTCCTAGCTTCCAGGTAGCCATTTTCTCACTCTGTCCTTACCTGATAGAGAAAGAGATCCATTGTCTTATGAAGATGATTAAAAGTATGCTGATTGCCTCCAGTAGCCTTACTAATGACCTCACCTAAATACAATCACTTCCCAAGAACCCTGTTCCCTAAAACCAACAGATTAAAGGTTAGGGCTTCAATGTATGAAATTTTCCAGTAAGAAAACTATTCTGTCCATAACAATGTTCTAGTGAACATCTTCAAGGAGAAGAAAATCATATCAATAACGATCACTTCCTGTGACTGAACATAAACCAGGTAGCAAACAGTTTCACACACATTAACTCATGTTATCCCCATGGTAACACCAAAAGGACAGTAATATTAACTCTTTAGAAGTTGTAACATGAAGCGACAGAAAAATTAACTAATTTGCCTAAGGCCACACAGCTAGTAAATGATATAATGTAATTTTGAATCCAGGGATTCAAGTCAAAGTTTTAATGACCATGCATATTGCTTTGTCCTTTGAAGGGGTTTGAAATTTGCCAAGTAACCAGTGGCTAATGGCTGAATGTGTTCTCCTTCACATGTCACCACTGGGCCATCTCTGGATATTTTCTTTAGCTCAAAGAAAATTCTAACAGTAAGAATTTTAGGCACACTTCAGGTCAGAGAGATAATATTTAAAAAAGAAGGGCCTCATTCTACCTCTTGAAATGATTCCATCAAGGTAACTTTCTGTTACATCTTTGATGTGTGAGAATCAACTCTATTCTCATCCAGCCTCATCCTATATGCTATTAACTGCAACAAATGTTCCTGTGTTCTCTTCATTCAATTTTCCCACTATTCATTGGAGTTCAGTGGGTGCTAGAATTAAAATTGTTCTGAAGATGAAAAAAAATACTAAAGCATAAAGGGGTTCAGGAACCTCCCTCAGTAGACCTAGCAAATGATGGAAAGATCAAAGCACAGGCATCTTTGGTTTGCCTGTATGGAATAAACAGTTGGATACTTCATCAAAAACATCTACTGCCTCTTAAAAACTAGGTCAATTTGGCATGAAGAGCTGACACTTTATCTGTATCTTCCTGCTCTTCCAGGTTCTTATCGAATTATTCATGTCTTCTCTCATGATTCCATTTATTCATTGTTTCATTTATCCATTTATTCATTGATTAATTCACTTAACAAATATTTCTGAAGCACATACTTGGTGCCAGCTATTTTTACTAGGTACTGGCTCTCTAATCTGAATTCACTAAAGGACAAGGGCTGTTAACTGAGTTGACTAAGTGATCCAATTACTTGGGGCTGATGGATGCCTTATCAGTGAGCCTTCTACTTTCATAGTCTTCCAAAGATTCTAGAAGACGTGAAATGTTTTAAGAGAGTTGTAGGACCACAGCCCCCACAAACCTTACCACTGGACATTTTTTTTTAATGGGATGGGTGCAGTACTGGGATTTGGACTCAAGGCATTTTGCTTACAAGGCAGGTATTCTACAACTTAAGCCAGTTATTTGGCTAGACCTTTTTTGTATTGGCTGTTCTTGAGAAGGGGATCTTACTTTATGCCCTGCCAGCCTGGACTGTGATCTTTCTATTTGTGCTTCCAAGCATCACTGTGGTGGCATGCACCACCACACCCAGTCAGTGTGTTTCCCTTATAGTTGGTATGGCAGGTACTTGCCACTGCACTTGGCCATTGGCAAAGATGGAGTCTCACATTTTTTTTTTTTTGCTGGCACTGTCCTTGAACTACAATCCAATCAATTTCCACTTCCCAAGTAGCTAGGATTGTAGGTATGACATCTTCCTTGGCCACCACTTTTAAAGAGAGAATGATATGATTTCTGGTATCATCAGGTACCAACATTCTCATGTAAGGCTTGATTCACTGCTTTCCAGCTTCTGGTAGATTTAATATTTGATTCTAAACCAGTACTGGCTGTTTTTTTCTTTTCTTTTGTCTCCTATCTTCGTCCCCCTGCTCTAGTTTTAGGATAAGGGTCTTCGTTACCAAGATCTAAAGTAAGACTACAGGGAGGGGCCAAGAAGACATCAGGGGGGGTGTTGGTTTGGAAAAGTTTTATTTTTGGCTTGGTAGTGGTTTCCTGTCTTATGTTAAAGAGTTACACCTTTGGCAGGCAGAAAGAATATTTTAAAACTTCATATATAGTTATAGTTATGGAGGTCACCCGCTAGCTTGTTAATCTTGAGTTGTTTATGAAGAGGCTGAAACTATTGGGGATGAGCTGAGGCAGACTGGTTGGCAAACTGCTGCCTTATGCATGTCAGAGGAGAGGTTTGAGTGGCTGGAGAGTATTTAGTAGCGCTGGGAGTGGAACTTTTCTGTGCTATGTTAGGACCTTGCCAAACTACAAGTGTACTAGCAAGCCTGCTCCTGGGGCAGTTGTTCTTATCAGTCCTAATTTATTTCTTTCTAGTTTTAAAAATTTGGATTTATGCAATACAAAATTCTAAGAGAAAAAAATAAACCCACAAAAACAAAATAGTTCATCTCAGTAATGGGAGAATAAGTCTGAGAATGAAACTGAGATGATTGTGGTTGAAGGCCATTCTAGGCTGGAAGAATTTACGAAACCCCTTCCTAATGAAGATCTGGATATAGTGATATGTACATCTTCTAGCCCTAAGGGTAAGCTTAAAATGGGTGGATTACAGTCCGTGCACACACTCAAGCAGTGAGACCCTTCCCCCCTTTATTTTTTAAGGGCTGGAGGAATGGCTTAGTTGTAAGAATGCCTGCCTGCTATGTACACGGACCTGAATTCAAACTCCAGTATTGCCAAAAACAAACAAACAAAAAAACAGACAAAATAAAATAGAGGAAGCTGAGCCTCTAGTTTCATCCTTTTAATTATATTGCTTTCATTCATCAGATTCACTCACACTGTTCAACACAATCTCCTTTCCATGCTGCAAAGACAAGACATGAGTAAGTCTGATATCATCAGATGGCACCTTGCTCTAGTTCCTTTCTTACAAAGGCAGTTTCTCTTTCCTCTATTTCTCCCTTCCAAAAGCCAGCTGCAGACAAACAACCAAGTGTACCCATATCCCAGGTAGGAAGAAACCTAGGCTGAAGACATCATTGTCTGTCCTGCTACTTAAAATCCATCAACATTCCTAACTGATTTGGGGGTTGGGCCTAAGCCAGGATGGGATGCAACTGTCAGAGCCAGCAGGATCCATAGGGAGAAAGTAGTCCAGCCACTCATTATGCAGATGAAGTTACCACAGCCCAAGGAAGGAAATTTGCTTATGCTCATCCACCAAAGGTGCTTCAGAGCAGGGTGCAGAGCCTCTGTCTCCAGACTCACAGGCCCATACTAATTTAGCTTAAGTCCACAAGTGCTGTCAGTATCTCAGAAACCCTAGACCAAGGATTTAGGTTTTCCACTGATGGACAAAATCTGACTTCCAAACACAACTGACAGTTTCATGGAGGACATTAGCCTTCTTTGTTTATGATAGAGGCACATTTGCAAAGTTGGTGAATTTCACTATTTCACTTCCTCTCTCTGAGTGTCTAACATCTAGTAGCCCCCTTTCCAGGTGTATTCTTCAGTAATTTCATGTTTCAAATCCAGCTTATTTTTTCTATACTGGGTCTAAGTCTTCTTCCTTCCTTCCTTCTTTCCTGGTTTATTATTTTATTTTATTTTTTTGGTGGTCATGGGCTTAAACACACTGCTTGGCACTGTCCCTGAGCTTTTGTGCTTAAGGCTAGTGCTCTACCACTTTGAGCCCCAGCCTGGTCTTGGGAAGGTTAATTGGAGATAAGAGTCTCATGTACTTTTCTGCCCGGAATGGCTTTGAACTGTAATCCTCAGATCTCAGCCTCCTAAGCAGGTAGGACTACAGCCATGAGCCACTAGTGACCAGCTTTCTTCCTTCCCTTTCAAAGCCCCCTATTCTGCTGTCTATAACTGTGTTTCAAAGAAATGTAATGCCTTGTACACTCATTCAGGATGAGACGAGAGTACCTGGAAATGAATACATTGGGGAGGCTCTTAATTTAAGGATAAATACCATGGTTAAATTTCAGAGAGGATAGATTTTAGATTAAAGAAGCTTTCCAAATTCTTTTTCAAAACATATTCATATATCACTATACACATGCCAGTCCAGTAGCCTGAGTGTCAGCATTGTATAGACACATCCTAAAAGTTCTCAAAGATATTATTTCCCTTGGCTCCAACATATCTACACATAACCTGGGTCACTTAGATGGATGGCTGACATATATCAGGTGCTGTTTTTCTAACTATCTATCCTAGTTAAAAATGCATTTTTGGCAAAGGAGGACTTAATAGTATTAACTTCATTTATTGATTACTTACTTTGTAATGAGGACTGAGTTAAAAAAAAACTTTATCTATGTCTCACTTTCTAATTTTTACAATGAGCCCATTATGGGTTGATTGTGTCTTCTCATCATTCATAGATCAAAACCCAAGTCTCCAGGGTATCAGAATATGTTTACTTTTATCTGGAAAGAGGAACATTGCAAATACAAGTAGTTTAAGGTATGTAATATGGTGAGCCCCGATCCAGTATATCAGGTGTTCATAAAAAGAAGAAATTTGAACACAAAGACAGGTACAGAGGGAGACAAGCACATATTCCATGTGGAAATGAAGGCAAAGGATGATGATGTCAAGGAATGCCATAGATTCCCAGAACTCTACTGGGAGCTAGGGGTGAGACATGTATAGAATTGTCCTTATAGTCTAAGAAGGAACTCATCCCACCAGATCCTTGATCACTATGTCTAGCTTATAGAACTCTAAGACATAAATTACTGTTACTTAAACCATTTGAGTATCGCAGGCCTAAAATACCAATCCAACATCTTTGAACCCTGTTATCCTCATTTGTCACCAGGAAACTAAAGTCCAGAGAGTCTAAAGAACTTGCTCAAAGTCACAGAATTGGTAAGAAACAGTATTTTCTTGTATTTGGTCACTGTTCTGCATGTTGTGTTGTGTTTACCTAGGATGCTATGCTGGTAAAATAGAAAGGGCCAAATATTCCCTCATGGCAAACCAGGCATAATGCAAGTTGTCTCCTGGGACAGAGTAGCTGAACTCCTAGGCCTCAGTCTCATCTTGAGGTCTGGCTTCTATTTCTTCTGTGTTTCTCCTCCTCCAGTAGTCAGCAGAACCAAGTCAAATGCCAAGGACTGACATTAGAAAAATAAAATTTCCTACTTCAGTCTTCTCATTTCATTTTATTCTATTTGTTTAGCCCAGGGAAGGCATTTGAAGAGTCCAAATGCAATGCATGCTTTCATATTGTTTTTGAGAGGGTATATTTTTGAACATTTTAGATATAGGAAAGTAAGTTGAGTTTAAAACTAAAACATCCCCTCAGTCCTGATCTCTGTGGTAGGAGGACCACTGGTTTCAATCTTTGCCAGCCTCTTTCTATTCTTTAGCCAAGTACATATATGGGGGTCATGCCTCAAAGCCTATGGTGCTCTTGTTTCAGGGTTTTTGTTGGGTGGACAAAAGTGGGGATGGGGGGGGTCCTCAGGTCTGTAAAATGGCTGGGGGTTTGGGTGTGATTTCAGTTAGAAATCACTTAATTTTCATGTCCCTCCCCAGGAGGCCATATCAGAGTTATCCTTAGCATATCAACTTTTGCCAAACTAAAAAAAATGATGTAAAATTATCTTTGAAAAAAAAAGGCTTTGTTCTCTTTTAAACCAGGCAGGAACATAACAGGTTAGGAGGCAGTCAAAGAACCTTGTAGAAAAGTCAAGGACATAGATGTCTACAAGAAGAGAATCAGAAACAAGTAATCGTGGGGGCAGGCAGTTCCAAGCCAATAGTCCAGCTCAGAGGTCAGGAAAACCAGGTGGCCATAAATGAAGAAGGTCAATACCAGATCAAAACCAGATCAGAACGTAATACAGCACCAACAGGGCAGCCTTAGCAGTCCTCAGACAGGAAGCTCTTTGTTTGGCTCAGGAATTGACTCCAGAGCCTGGAGACCTAACCCCGGCCAGAGGCTCAAGGACTCAAGTTGCTCACTGTTCTTCATTCCTGGCAGATTCTCACCTATGACTCCAAGTGACAATAACACCAATTGTTTTCCTTTAGGGGCACAATGTCTCTGTGTTCTGAGTGGCTCCAAGGGCTTTATCTTGGATATGGATTCTATTATTCACCTTGCTTTATGGGTGACAAAATGAGTTTTCACAAGGCTAATTTGCCAGACATAGTTGATAATTCTGGGATCATGGTTATAGGTGTCCCAGTTTGAGAACTTGATGTGTGATAGAAGGCTGAGGGTTTTAGACCCTGTCTTCTGGTAGCTCCATGTTGCTCCTATATTGGGCAAAGCAAAGATGATATTGTGCAGAGTGCCCAGTGTCTGATGTGGGAGATAATGAGCCCACCTGTGTGGCCCCTAGCTCCCTGATGAACAATTAAGCACCAGATTACCCCTCTTGGCATCACAAGCCGGTTTTCCCATCCATTTCCTAGGATCAACGTGAACTTTTCATTTTCTGGCTATATCACTGGAATATTTTTACTCCTACTTTCTAATCTAAGGGACAAGATTCATTCACAGCTTGTTTGTGTGGCAATGGTATTGCTTAGCCTCCAGAAGGATGCCTCCAGCAGGATAGGGTGTTTTTTCTTTCCTAAAAAAAAAACCCAGTTGCTTTGGCTACCAAAAATCATCTTAAGCAGCCAGTCTAATAAAAGATTTCTCACTTACTTTTTCTTGTACACACATGGGAATGAACACACACACACACACACACACACAGCCTTTCTTTAAAATTTCTCTGGAACTTTCTCAAACAAGTGTATGTGGATACAGATAACAGAAAGTAAATTCTCTTAGTTTTGGAGTGAAAAATATTTTAGCTGGATGCCAGTGGTTCATGTCTGTATTCAAGCTACACAGGAGGCTGAGAGCAAAAGATCATGGTTTGAAGTCAGCCCAGGCAGGAAAGTCTGTGAGACTTTTATCTCCAATTAATCTCTCTCTCTCTCTCTCTCTCTCTCTCACACACACACACACACACACACACAAATTCAGAAATGGAACTGTGGCTCAAGTGGTACAATGCTAGTTTTGAGCAAAAAAGCTCAGGGACAGCACCCAGACCAGGAGCTCAATCTCCAGGACTAGTACACACATTTCTTTTTGTTTTTCAGGTAGGCCTGTGGTTGCAATAGGAACACTATATATACTCTGCCTCTTCCACCCCGCCGCCCCCCCCGCCCCCCCACCTGCCTAAGCCAATCCTTCAGGGAAATGCTGATTTGTTGCTTGCTCTCAAAGGCATGATTTAGAGGTTTAGCTCAAGTGATTTTATTTAATCAAATTCAACAAATAATTGCTAGGTACTTGCCACATGCAACAAAATCACTATACTTTGTACTTACTGGATGTCTTTATTTTTGTCTCATAATGTCCTTGCAGACACCATATTATAGTTCACGTCTATCGTTTTCTTTGCTTAGCACAGTTGCTTGTATGTAGTAAGTGCCCTAGGAATGTCTGGCTGGATGTATAATATTGCAGGTTGGAGGGTGATAGGAAGTCAAGCTACATTAGGAGTGTGTTTTTCCCAGAGTATGAGTGCTAATCTTCCTTTTGAGAGATATTATCTGCCAAGAAGTTACTCATCCTCTGCAGTACCAATTTCCTCATCAACAAAACGAAAAACAATGGGTGATTTTTCAGGGCTCAGATGAAACAATGTGATTCTCACAGTGTCAACCATGGGAGGACTCGTGTGATGATTAGCAACCTCCGTACTGTTGCTGAAGTGGTGGTGGTGGTGGGGAGGGTATGTTTTCTCTGCTCATCACTTAACAACTTCTTTCCAGGCTGATGGAAGTAGGTAGGGGTGACAGATGGAGCCACATGAAATGGGGGGTGGCAGGGGGCCTGAATGTACCAGCTCTTAGGTGGGGAGCTTGAGTGGGGTTGGACCTTTCCAGGGCTCTTTATATGGTAGGCATACCTGTCTCTTCTTGGTGAGGAGCCTAATTGGGTCCTAAATAAATAAATTTCTCCACAAGGTAGATTTTGCCACCTAGAAACAAAGGCGTGTCTGCATTGTGGCCCTACTGTCTTCTGTTCTCTTGGGGTTTGGTGCTAACAGCAGTGTCTATATCTCTTCACCCTTCCCTGGTGGTTCTTTAATACAGTTTACATTTTTAACAGATTTTAGAGTATCACTGTAACCCTCAAGGACCATGTTTAATGGAGCTAAGCATGAGAGGGAACTGGAAAGAAGATGAGAAGCAAGACAAAGCAGAGGGCCATGTCTGTGTGTGCATGCGTGAAAGCAAAAGGGTGGGCAGGGCAGTGGAAAGCACTTTTTTCAGAAGGGGACTTTTGTCTCTTTTTTTGGTCCACCTGGAATCCTAAGGAGTAACCAACATGCTTTGGAAAACAAAGAAGTTCAAGAGTATTTTTTTTTTTTTTACATCTCAGTTCCATAAGAGTTCCAAGTCTTCTCTACCTTGTATACAACTTCACTGTCACTATATAACGTTTTTTTGGTATTCCTGTAGATTTGGTTTTGGCTTTTGCAAAATGAAAGATCTAGTAAACCTTTCTCAGCCTCCAGCTCCACTGGTGTCTCCATTTTGCTTTAATTACCTAATTACTGAAGCTATCCAACCTATTTATTCAAGCAATCAAGACTTTAAATGCATGGATTTATCATCACCTCAAATCACCTGTCACCATGGTAGAACAAAAATAGAGAGGTAACCAGGGGCTGCAGGAGGCTTGAGTCAACACACTTCTGGTCAAATCATTATTTCCAAGACACCCATGGGAAGAAAAAGAAAATTATAAAGGAAGCTCTTAAATAAGGAAAGAGGGGGAAAAGTGATACAATGTAAGAGAGGGAAGACATTCAGAAGGATTTTGTCTCTAATTCTGAAAGAATTGTTCTCTGATGCTTTGTTTTTCTTTTTTCCTTAAATTCTCTCCCTTTTGATGTTTTCCTCCATGGAGGGCCTATTGTCATTGCTTGGCCTAGTTAAGAGATTCACCTGGCTTTGGGATCATTGGAGAATGGAGATGAAGGTCAGGCTGTTACTTAGTACTATATCTGCTCTCTAAAGTCATCCAGAATAAATCCATTTTCTCATTTATCTGATTCCCCTTAAGATGTTTCAACATGAAAAAAACTTCTTTCCTCTAGATATACTTCTCTCACCATTCTGACATTGTACTTCAGTTTATCAACTTGTTTATGGAAAAGAGCCCGCCCCATACTAACACAAAACTTCAAGTGTGTTAAGTTCAGTGTTATGGTATTACTGTTAATAGAACTCAAATGCGCTCAAAGCTCCTGTGGGATGTTGCATGCTGCTTTTAGACACATCTTCCCTGTTATGTACTTCCTTAACTATGATTATTTTTTTAGAAATTGAACATAGGAATTTATTTCAACCTAGGAATTTATGCCTTAAGGTTAAATTTGGTTCATTTTATTAGTTATGGAAACCAGTTTGAATTAAAATATATTTCCTATATTTATGATAGATTTAAGTGATACATTTATCACTTAAATTGTAGCCTTTTGTATCTTAGTTTAAGGCTCTTGTCTACTGTAGTTAGTAAGTTACAGAGTCCTGGGATAAAGCAATATCACAACAGACTGCTTTTTTTTCATTCATTGATAATTTGGAATTTCATGTACCAGTCATAGGCAGGAAGGTCCTAGAAGATCCACCATTGCTGATGTTCTTAGTATTAAAAAAATAACAGCAGATTTGTCTTGTCAATTTTCTTAAAGCACAATTCCAATTTAAGAGAGAATATATTGACTGTAAATTCTTGTTCAACTTATCAATTTGTGCTTTTTGATGTATGTGATGCAGTTGACAGTGTAGCAGTCATTTTTCACACATAAACTTTCCAACAACATACTGGTAATAACATGTAATTGACCCATCCTCTGTATTTTCTCAAAAGTAATTTAAAACTCTCTCTTAACTTCCTTTGCCATTGAGTTTGGCTAATATCTTTATGCCAACATATTTTTATCTGAGTGTTTTGTCAAAGCAAGTTTATCTGTAAAATTTTAAAGGAATCAGAGTCATCTCTTGACAGCTTCTGGTAAATGAAGGTATTTCTGGTAAGATTTACTGCATTACCTTCTAGGAAACTCTTAACTCCAGAGAGGACCAGATTGCACAGAACTGTATATTAAGGTTCCTTTCTCTATCTATGGGCCCAGGTGGAGGGCACAAATGGATTCCTACCTGACTGCAAAATATGATATATTATTATAAACAGAGTCTTGAATTATAGAAAATACTAGTTAGCATAATTACATTACCATATTTTTATATGGAGATTATTATTCAAATACCAAACAGGCAATCTTCCATTGGAAAAAATAACCCAATAGACACTCTCAATCCTGACTTCCACTGTTATGTATGTCATAGTACAAAACAATTTTAAAGTTTAAAACCCATTACATTACAAGTGCTATTCACTTCAAGTAGGTGGCAATTTGCTTCTTCTTTTTTTTTTTCATCCCACGTTTTGATAGCTATTCACCTCTATCAATTCTTATCTTGCCCATTCTTTAGAAACCAATTGCAGTTTAAAAAGTGCCCATCTGTTTCTGATTGAAATCTTCACATGCTGGTTTTTTAAACTATTTTTCAATCTCTTAATAAAATAGATTGCCTCCAGGCTGCCAGTTAGTAAACCTGCTAACAACACAGCAATTCCCAGGACTGCCTTGGCTTTTGGGTGTTCCCTGAATTTGGATCTGCCCAAGAAATCCCAGATTTCCATTAGTTCAATCTACATGTATGAAATAGTTTAATGGACTTAAATGATCTAAAATTGTACAAAATATCAACAGCAAAGCTCTGAAAATGTGCTTGAGTTAACCTGCTAGCCTTTCCATTACACACAATAGAAGGCTTATAATTCATTCCTTGACCTAACAGGATTTTTTTTTTGTTGTGACATCTCAGAGTTGTCAAACTGGAATCTCTCCATAGCATTGGAGGATCACCTTCAATTGTAATAGTAACTCTCAATTCACCAGTCTTGGAACAAATGTTTCTTAAGAACTGTGTCTGTGGCTGGAACAGAACAAATAAAGGAAAGGAAGGTCCTGTATCTGTTTCCAAGGGCCATGCATTAGGTGCGAAAACATAGAAGGCAATCTACAAAGTCAGAGGGAAGTGTTCAGATCATGAGGTCCTCAGTGACTCAGAACTGGAAGCATTAAGGGGTAGAGAGGGTATTCTTCCAAGTTCAGGGGAAGAACCACAGAAATGGAGAAGAAGATCTATGAGTAAGAGAAGACTAACTGATGTTGAGCAAAGATGCAGGGGGAATAAAGACTAAGATCCTCAAGTGAACCGAAGCAAGTGAGAAGTTGTCTAGAATGACCTCTGTCCCATCACAGTCGACTTTCCCTCTCTCACAGGAACAAAGCTATCTTTTCTTTTCTTCCTAATAGCTATTTAAGAGCCAACAAGGGTGGTTCATGCCTATAATCCTAGCAACTCAAGACACTGTGATCTGAGGATTATGGTTTGAAGCCAGCCCAGGCAGAAAAGTTTGTGAGAGTTTTATCTGCAACAAACTACCAAAAATCTGGAAGTAGAGCTTTGGCTTAAGTGATAAGAGTGCTAGACTTGAGCAAAAAAGCTCAGGGAGAGTGCCCAGGCCCTGAGTACCAGCTCCCACACCCACAGAACTATTTAAGCTACTGCCATCTTCAGTCTCCCCTAAGGACCACTATGCTATTCCGCAGGCTTATTGTAATCACTCAGGGTTTGATTTTTCTTGTGACTTTAAATAACATCCATATCATCTTGGTTTGAATCAGGTTAACTTAAACTTCTTCCCAACTTGAAATCTAGATATCAGGAAACTTTAAGATAATGTGATCTAACAAACATGCATTCATTTCATATCAGGTGCTGAATGATTTATATTACTAGTAGCAGGTACAAGTTGGAGGAGCATAGTAGAAAAAAAAAGGTTTTGCACAATTAGAGCAGAACCTGACTTTTGCATACCCATTTGGAGAATTAGAGAAGGTGGAAAGGATTTGAGAAGAGGCTTAAAAATGTTTAGGATTCACATATTCATCATAGAAGAATTATGGGAATATAAGGGAGAAAGTGAGGCTGTGGTAAGCTAAGGAGGTAGTCTACTACCCTCAGTTAATCATGGGTGGGGGAACGTTGTCTATAGAATCCACACTAAGAATATAGTTCATCAAGGTGAAGATTTATGGTGAGGAGAGATAAGGGAAAAGTGGACAGAGCCCACTCCAGAGTGAGGAGTGCGGAGGAGCTAGAGGAGCAGAGGAAAAAAGAAACCACTTTGAAAATCTGCTGTGGCAACAGAAGAGACTGTTAGTCTCTCATGTATCTATTCATGTATTCATTTATTTTGAGAAAAAATAGACATGACAGATTAATTTGCTAATATGTGAGAATCAAGATCCAGTTAAAAAAACTTAGCCTTGGATAGCCTAGGGTCACACACCACAGACACTTAGCTTAGTCTCAGTCAATGAGCCATTGTCTCCGATCTTGGGATCAGATGTCTCCTGTTGGGCTGTCGTAAGCATCCATAAAACTCAGGATAAGTATAAAAGGCTGGCTAAAGGCCAAATGGATCTATGAGGGGACCTCACTACAATCAGGCTATCACTCTTAACTTCCAAGATGGCATTCAAGATGAAAGATTGGAGTCTGCGACGCAGGGTTGTGACCAAGGCTGGAGTTGGTGACTTCCTCTCGGCCCTGCATCTCTGACTAGGAGTCACTCTGGCTGTTTCCCAGATGCACTGAACTTCTGGGTTACAATGTACACCAGTGGACTCCTCTAATTGCAAGCTGTGTACTGTGTGAGCAAGGTCTCATCAACAACGGAGTATTCTACAGCACTTGTTAATTAATCACCCCTTTATTCTTCCAAATACTTCTTTTTGGAGAATGCTTTTATAATGACTATTTCTCCAAATCTGCGCCTGAAGCTTGCTTTAGTCACCTGCCTCCTGCCTGCCCCTGTGGCCTTATCATTCTGCACAAGAGTGGCTTGTCATTTTCATTCCTTCATTGCCATGCAGAACACTGCATGAGGAGGGTCCCGTGCTGGGAGTGTTGTTATCCCTTCTAACACTGCTATTTTTATTATAAAAGATGGAGAATCGTAGGAGGTTAATGGCTGCTTGGAACAAAAACAAATAGCGAGTAACAACAAATATTCAAACAAGGCATTGTCTCGCTGAGGGGATGATACTCAACAGTGAAGCTTTGTGCTTCATTTTCCTCTCTCTCTTTGACTGTGTAAACCACAGTGGTGTGTTCTCAGTGACTGGCTTTGTACTGCCTTCCATTGTCAAGTCATCTAACCAAAAGAGGCTCTGTTGGCAGAATAAGGACCCTCAAAGGGCCAAGAGTTCTAATCAGGGCTGTGTTTCCCCTTCTTCCCAATTCATTCTTCCCACTTCCTACCTCTTATTGAGTGCACTGTCTCATGCTGAGTACCCTGACCCCTTTCAAAGCCCAGTGTTTGGTACTAAGCAATGGACGATGATGGAAAAACGGTAAGTTCTGCTCTCCAACCTGTGAGTACAGTTGATTCCCACTGCCTACAGTGCACAGCACATGTATTCTTGCACACGGAACTGCCGAGTTCTATCTGTGTTATCTCTTCAGGCTGAGGCCAGGCTTTCCTTTCTGCCCACTGTGCTTCCATGTCCAGTTCCCTCCCAACATTCTACTCCCTAGCAACAGAAAATAGGAAAAGAATGCTGAAATGCTGTGTACAAATGGTGTGCTGAACACTATGTGAACACTTCTTTTAAATCTTATTTATTTTTATTTATTTATTTTTGATAACACAGCTGGATAGAACTTACCATGCATCTATTGTTATTTCACCATAAATAAAGTAAGGTATAGAGGCTTAGCTAACTACTAACATAGGGTCCATTCCTTAATCAGACAGTGCACACACACACACACACACACACACATGCACACACACACATACACACACATCTCATTCCCTTGCTAGATGTAGAGTACATTTTTCTATGTTACATGGTGCCTTAATTCTTTCAAAACATACAGTACCCATAAATCCTTTGAGAAGAAGGTCTAGTGGTCCCTCTCAAGCTTCAATACAAAGATTCCCATGTAGAGAGCTCTGCCTTCTACCCCATCAGCCTGAACCTTGTCTAGTTGCCAATCCAAATGAAATGGTATGTAATTGCTTCCAAGTGAAAAGTCAGAGATCTCAGGTAGATTATATAAGATCTTCTCCCCACTTCATCATCCATCTCTAAATATTTATCCCATGCCTGGGTTCTAAACACTCTTCCTGGATTATTTTCTTTCTCTTCTAATGAAACACTCATCCACAGCCAACTGGAGAAATCTTATTAGACACAGGCTCACACTGGAAAAGGGCTAAAATGTCTCTTAGGGGGCATATGATACAGGTTGGCCCCATTGATCCACTGAGGGTATTAAACAGATTTCCTTCTTACTACCTCAGGAAGCTCCCGCCTCTGCACACCTTCTGTGTCTGGATTCTACTCTGCTGACAACTGGCTTTTTCAATCTTCTGTTTTTGTCCTCCTGGTCCCCAGAGGAGCCAGTCTCTCCTTCTGTGGAATCCTTAGTGAATGCTGCATGAGTGATCACCGTATCCCTTACATTTCCCTTGTGTATATTTTGTTTATCCAACTTGAATTATAGCCAATGGGGTAAAAACCATGTTGTTTGCTTTTCCCTTATTCCTTTGAAGCAAATACCTAACAAATGTGAAATGTTCAGGTTGCTTTATTAGATGCAATTCCTTTGTACATCTACTTAAAGATAGTAATTTTAAAAATCCTATAGGGTTGGGAAAGTGGCTTAGTGGTAGAGTGCTTGCCTTACATGCAGGAAACCTTGGGTTCAATTCTTCAGTACCACATAAACAGAAAAAGTTGGAAGTGGTGTCATGGTTCAAGTGGTAGAATGCTTGCCTTGAGCACAGAGAGGCTCAAGGATAGTGCAGAGTCCCTGAGTTCAAGCCCCAGGACCGGCAAAAAAATTAAATCTATAGAATGGACATTTGTAATTTGGAAATTGGTCTTGTTCTAGTTCAGCTGCCAACCAGCCATGTGATTTGGGGAATCTGCAAAAATCATGATTTTTGAGCAATTCTTAAGCAAAAGGTTCTAAGACTTTTGCTAAAGCTACCACTACGCTTTCCTGAACGGATTAAACTTTGGAAGCGAGATGGAGTTGTAAAGAAAGACCCATTCCGAATAGGAATTGCTTAATCTGTGTGTTCTGAGAATGGAGGCTGAGATGAAAATAGATGAATGGAGAAGCAAGAGATAGTGCAGTTAATTAAGGCCAATTATTGAGCTTCTATAAGTCTTAAAACATAATTAGGCCACAGCAACTTGTTTCTTTTTGAGTGAGTGCCTCTGATTCTTTAGGGAGTGACAAAAATAACCTTCACAAAAGGAATCATGTTCATTCTGTTCCTTCACTATAGCTCTTTCCTGAAAATGGGGGATACTTTACTTCAGGGAGCCAGAGAGGGAGATTTCCAGATGACCCAGTGGCATCAAAGTCAAACTCTTCTGCCATCTTATTCAGGATTGTTGTCAAAGACTAGACACAATTTGTGAGGCTGATGTGTATACTAAAATGCATACTAAAATGCATGCTAATTTGACTCTGGTATTGATAAGGCCAGAGAGGCCTCTCTGGCTTTAAATGGGTGTCCTAGAAGCTGCTTGCCGTCCATAATATGAAAGACTTGATTAGTGAGAATTAAGTGATAGATTGAACTTTTTCTCTTCAGGCTTTACCATTTACTGATGATGAATGCCTTGGGAGAAATTGAATTTCTATGTATTCTGTGGTTGTTAGAACCCCGATAGAAATTTTATTTAGTTTTTCTTCTTTGGACTTGGTGGTAAATAGGATGGGATCGAGTGTGTGTGTGTGTGTGTGTGTGTGTGTGTGTGTGTGTGTGTGCTTGTGCATGTGCGCATGTGTGCTTGTGTGCGTGTGCTGGTCTGGGCACCATTCCTGAGCAATTTTGCTCTAGGAATTTTGCTCTACCACTTGAGCCAAACCTCTGTGTTGGTTTATTGGAGATTAGTATTTCATGGATTTTCTTTCCTGGGCTGCTTTCATACCATGATCCTCAGATCTCAGACTCCTGAGTAGCTGAGATTACCGGTGTGCCATTGGTACCTGGTCAAAGAGATGGTGTTCTTTTATTAGTTCAGTCTTAGCATTTGACTGATTCTTCTTTTCCCTTCTTACTTTCTTATCCAGGTCATCAATCTCACCTTAGCACGATTCCTTTCTTCCTAATTACAATTCCTGGTCTAGGACCAACTTCACAGGTATGTATCTGAGAGGTTCCCATAAACTCTTTCTCTGACATCTATGCTTCTTGCTTGTTGGTACTGTCTACCACTTTATATTCTTACTAATACCATATCTCCTCCATACTTCCAACAATGCATACTTTATGTTTCCTGTTACAATTCCATGGTACAGTTTTTTTTTATTTTAAAGCTATGGTCTGTGGTTGCTATTTTATAGCTTCTTAAACATGGATCATTTCTATCTAACAACCTGAAGAGTGACACCATGTCCTTGAGAGGTGTTGTTTTATTTGAATTAGATATGATATTGCTAAAATATATGCCATCTCTGGGAGATTGTGTTGTGAGTTTTCCCTGAAAGTGTCTAGCTTCCGTCCTTAATCCCCAAGCTCTTTGCATTAGAAGGTGCAAATTTCAGAGGTAAGGCAGGTGCAGTGGTGGGGTAATTTACATAGAATCTGTCCCTCTGGAACTCTCTTTTAGGAGGTTGAGTATTTTACACAGAATGAAGGGCCTTCAATCAAGACAGACTTGCTCAAAACTGAACTTTAAAAAAAATCTCCTTGAATACAGTGTTGTATTCTCATCAGTGCTGTTCCATCTACACTGTCTCAGATCTTCACTGCACCCTTGTGGGAAAGATTTCAATCTAAATTTGACAGATGAGGACAGGGGAAATCTGAAGAGACATTATGGCTCACCTGAGATCACACGCTGGTAGCCACACTAGAACCAGACATCATGTCTCAGGTAGCTCTGTTTTTGCTTTTTAAATTTTATTTTATTGTAAAGATGCTATACAAGGAGTTAGGGTTACATGAGTAAGGTAATGAGTAGATTTCTTGTTGAGCATTGTTACCCCTCCTTTGTTTTCTTCCCTACTATCTCTTCCCTTCCCTACCTTCCCTGCTCCTCCCCCGCCCCAAGTTGAAAAGTTCATTTCCAACATAGTGTCTTGTGAGTATCATTGTTGCAATGGGTCATCCTTTAGCCTTTTTTCAGCATTTTGTTATTCCTCTTCCCCTCCCCAAATTAGATAAATGTATATACAAGATGCAGGACACCAAAATCATATATGGTGACAACGGGATATACCATAGAGAGAAGAACATACAGCATCATCTTATATGGTCAGATCTACATAGCTTTTAAGCTTTTCAGTTCATCTGATAAGATTATTCAAGATGTTATTGCAAATAAGGGAAACCATGGAACCTATATTTCTTTGGGTCTGTCTTACTTTACTTAATATGATTTTTTCTAAGTCTTTCTAATTCCTAACAAATGGGGTGGTATCATTCTTTCTGATGGAAGCATATAATTCTTACACACACACACACACACACACACACACACACACACACACACACACACACAGATTTTCTCTTTCTCTTGATTCATTCATTTGCTGAGGGGCATCTGGGTTGGTTCCATATCTTAGCTATGGTGAATAATGCTGTGATAAACATAGTTGTGCTGGTAGCTTTACTATGGCCTTGTTTGTGATCATTTGGGTAAATGCCCAGAAGTGGGTTGCTGGGTCATGTTGGTTTTTTGTTGTTGTTGTTTTGCATGATGATGTGCTGACAACTCTCTGTTTCTTCATATCACTTCTAAAATATGGTCACATTTCTAATCTCATATGATACTCACAAGAGGCAGGTCAGGGTTATCTGCGTCATTATTTCTTATGGACAAAGAAACAAAGACTTAAAGGACTTTCCCAGCCACATCTAGCTCTGTGGACAGAGTGTGACAGAACTGAGTTTCAAGGCCTCTGGGTGGTACCCTGATACTTTCGGCACATACTCCATGTATCTTAGATGTTGACTCCTTGGTGCCAATACTTTTAAGGAGAAAGCATTAGTGACAGCAGAAACTTCAGGGTGGTCTTCAAGTGAAGTGCTGCCATCTAGATGAACCCATTGCTTGGCATTAGGTGACCAGCAGGTGTGCATGTGGTGTGGTCCCAATGGAAAGAATGGAAATGGAGTGGGCACAGGGCCAGTGTGAGAGCCAGACCTCTTGATTTTCAGGCCAATGCCCTTCCCCCCCCCCCAGCCTTCTAATGAGAGAAGTCAACAGCTTTCCCCATGAAGAAAAATTAAGTGAATGTCAGATCAGGGATTTGGTTTCTTCTATGACAAATACAAAGATCACTTCCATATTCTTCCAGTGAAGGGCGCTGGGGGCATCCACTTTTCTGCTCCTTAAGTCCCTCAGGCAAGTATTTTGGAATGATGTGGCCACAATTAACTGAGTAAAATGACCCACCATCTTGTCTCAGCCAATATAAATATTTCCCTAGCTCCATGTTGAAGGAAGAATGAATACATTTGGCATCTTAAGAGGTGAACGGAGATGGTTGTGATGTAGTTATCCCCTGAGGAAGACAGCAGATGACTGGATTTCCTGCTGCTGTGATGGGTGGTCCACAATCTGCAAAGAAGGTACTTCTTCATACAGCATGTGTGACCAATGCGTGTTCCCTAGGGCACAGCCAAGACTTTGGCACAGTGCTCTGTTTTCCTCAGAAAATGTCCAATTTTTTTCTTGAGAGCTGTTATTCCATTGAGTACATAGGTACTTAGCACATGCAGCTTTAAACGTTGAAATAAAGGTATGCTCATTTTGGAAGTTCATTTTGAAGCCAAATTTTGTCAGCTAATATAAAGCATAGAGAAGGAAAGAAATGGGGTAGGGGTGTCATCTGACTTCATAGAGCCTACATTCCAGGTAACAAGTTACAATTATACTCATGTCAAGTTAGGTAGCAGTTCAAGGTAAATAATGGCAATAGATAGCTCTCAGTCAGGAATAGAAAGATTTACTGTGATAGCCAAGGAAGGAAGAGGCTGAAGAGCAACACTGGGATGGTCTCAGAAGGGCCAGAAGAGGAAGGGGACTTGATTTGGAGTCAGACTCATGTGTTGCTGAAGTTTAAGAGGAGAGTCCAGGAAGAAGGTGCCCAAGGCAAGAAGAGAGATACGGGGGGGCAGCTGAGAGTTGGCATAGCTTACTTTCCTGGGCACAGTCCTCCCTTTGTGCCCAAGGGTTTGCTGTCTCTTTAATCATGAAGGAACTAGAGAAGGGAGTGTGGGTGGCTCTGAACAAATTTGCTTTCATGTCCAGTTGCTCAAAGAGTGTCCTGGGTGATAATGAATGAGACGCATGAGAAGCACCATTTCTGCGGTGTGGGATAGCAGATAGTTTTCAGACAAATGAAAATCACCTCCTCTTTTTTTTTTAAATAATATACTAGGGCTATGTTATTGACCTACAGGAAATGTGGGAATGGATTGCTTTGAGGCTAGTGAAAACTTAATTCACTGTTTGTAAACTAGAAAGCTCTGGACAACAGGGGACCATACTGCAAGGTACGTCATATTATTTGAAAGGTACTCAAAAATGTGGGTATTTTCCCTAAGAATATTTATATTTTTTATTGTCATTATAAGGGTGGCGAAAGAAGGGTTACAGTTACATAAGGCAGGTTAGTGAGCATATTTTTGTGTGTGTTCTTAGAGGTAGAATTTCAGTTCCATTGATCTTCCATGGCAGATGTTTGATAGACAGCATTAAAACCACCCAGCCTATCTTCTTGTGATATTTTGTTCCTTCAATGTACTGATGACCCACTGATGAGCAACTTACGGAGGCTATGGAACCATGCTGCTGGGAGGGGGAAAAGGCCATAGGAGTTTGAACAGCATTTATACAAGCTCTGCCTATTTTACATTGAACTTGAAGCCCAAACACCAGATTCCCCTATCACATGCTAGGTTTGCCTTCTCCTATTACTTAAAATTGTTACAGGTCTGTTAAGTCTTTAATTCTGGAGCTAGCAGTGAGCAATGGAGAACCAGCACTTGAGTGCCCATTATTAGCATTGTCAGGGTCATTTTGTCCCTGTCATATTAAGAAGCTCCTTTTTGAGAATTTTTACTTGTACCTAAAAAACATAACAGCTAAAGCACTGATACACCGTTAAGACACTTGGAGATCAAATTTGACTTTGCTATTGGAGCTGCATCTGGGAAGTACTTGGGGCATGGTCATGCAATGAGAATTGTTGAATGAATAGGAGACTCAGTGACATTCATTTAATTTCCCTAGGCCTCAGTTTCCTCATCTCTAAAACAGAGGAAATAGCTCATTCAATTCCCAGCTGAAAGGGATTAATGAAGTAATGGTTTTATAACACATTAAAAAAAACTATAGAAATATGAGTGGTTTCTATAGCAAACTGAGTTGGAATGGACATATGACTAGGATGTAAGAAACTTTGGGTCTTGTCCCAAAAACCATAAACCATAAATCCTGGGAAGTCTCTTACTTCTCTACCACCTCAGTTACCTCATTTGTAAACACTTATTATTAGAATCCGTCTACTTCACAAAGGTGTTTTGAAAAGTCAGTGGTCATAGCTGATAATGAATTGCTCCTCTCTGAACAGCAATGAAAAGGTAAGTTTCAGGTGTTGAACTTTTTGCGCTGCTGCTCAGTTGTAGGATTGGAACAGTTTTCTTCTGGAAACCTTCCTGGGGACCCTCAGAGCCCACTGACCCAACCCTCTTTCTTCCTGCTGCTAGTTGTCCACCATATGTTTCCCATTAGCCTCTTTTTTGCATTCCCCTTCTACCCATGTTCTCAACATTCATTGTTCACCATCTCCCAGGTCCAAAGTTTCCCCACGATCCTAAGATATAAGAGCAAAGTGGGGTCTCTGATTCTACATAACCAACTCCCACACACACCAAAACATGGAGGCTCATAAAGGTCAATTTGGTAGCAAAATCAGAATCAGATCCCAGGTCCAGGTTCAGAGGTCTTTTTATTGTGTTTCACCTCATGCCATTTAAACACTGTGCTCCCTAACCCCATTTTATTATAGGAAATCCCATCTGCCCAGAGTTCTTTTCCCTCCCCTTTTCCTGCTTGTCTGAGAGATTTCTCCCAAAACCACCCCCAAGTGTGGCATACCTTAAATGCAGTGGAATAAAGCTACTCCTCGCTCTTGTAGGAAAACCAACAAGAAATAAATAAAAGATGGGGAAAAAATCCTGCACATTGACTCAGTAAATCGTGGACAAAATGATGCAATCTGACTAGGTAAATCAAATAGGGAACACTTAAGCAGCAACACTAAGGATGCAATGATGGCACACCAATTACCAGGACTTCTGTTTACTTTGTTTCCTCAACAACAACAACAACAACAAAAACCCATAAAGTTAGAAATACTGTACCCCATCATCTCTGGAAATATTTTCGCTGCTGTTATTCTTTTTAGGGCCATTGAAAAGACAGGCTGGATGTCATAATTTGTGATTTTTTAAAGAGGATGTCTTTTTATTCTCTGGGTTTCCAGCCCAAAGGATGGCTGCTCTCTCTCTCTCTCTCTCTCTCTCTCTCTCTCTGTGTATGTGTGTTGTGTATCTCCTTGGCTGAGCACATTCCATACTGAGTTTAATTTTTTATTGATAAAATAAAATAGTCTAGATACTCATAGAGGAATCTTCTATTAGTATGTTCTAATGCAACTTTTGTTATTAAATTTGAGAGCATTTTAGAACATGTGTGTTCATTGCCTCTCACCTCAGTGACTGCCACACAGGTGCTCCTGAGCAAAAAAACAAACAAAAAACCCCCACAAAACTCTCACCAGGCCAGGGTTGTGAAGCAACTGTCAAGCTGTCACAGATTACTCTGTCTTTCAGCTCCTGTTTCCTGACAATCCACATAACCACCTTTCAGAAGGACATGATAAAACAGCGTCTGGATTGTAAAACTGCTCATAAAACATTATGGGATTGTGAGAAGTCTGGGTCCCTAGAAGGATGGTGCTGGAATCCAACTTGACCCTGAGTGGAAAATAAATAATGAGCTATTTGAAACTGTCATCTTTTCCCCAAACGGAGCATAGAGAGAGAGAGAGAAGATAAATGGAAGAACCATCAATTACTATTTTTCCCAATGGGAAAATGATAAAGATATTTAAACGATGTATGACACAGCGGAGTGTGAATCCTAATGGAGGCCCTGCCATCCTTAATGAGGGGGAAATGTAAGGTAATGGGATGGGTAGAAAAGTTAGGAGGAAAAAGCAGAAATAGGAGATTGAGGGAGCCAGGCTGAATTTACATGTGAGGGCAAAATAAAAACTAGACTGAAGTAAGCACATACTTATATAAGGCCTAAGTGTCCTCTTGCCTAAATAGATATTCATAAAGGAAAGATGGAGGATCTGGTCCCTTAAGAGAGAAAACATTGTTTTCTGCAACTCTCACTTCGTATTCTGTCTAACTTTGTATTCTTCACTCCTTCATTCATACTGGCTCTCCTTCACAAGTGTTCATATCATGTTGGTGGAACCTGCTATTTCTTCTCCTATTTACCTAGACTTGAACTTTCATAGCTGATTCATAACCTTGCATCCTCTGTCTTTGGTTCCTTTTGTATTATTCTGTTTTTATTATTTTTAAAAGAGTTGTACAAAGGGGTTTCCATTGAACAAATCAGTTTGTAAGCACAGTACATCTTGATTGATATCACCATATCATCATTTTTCCCATCTTTGGCCTTAACTTTAGTTTTTTATCTTTCTACTGAGATCTCTATTTTCACAGATTCTACCTTTAACAGGATGTTTCTAAATCTCAAATTCTAATCACTCTAACATCCTGAAAACTGGCCCCAAATCTACTTAAATCTGTCCTTATGCCTCTTGCCAGGTTGATAGTTCTCAAACGTCTTGTCATTCACAGTACTTCTCTGTGTAGAAAACTCTCATGTCTCGAAACAGTGAACCCAAACTGCTGGGCCTCCTTGGCCTGTCTTCTGCAAGTGGTCATATCTCCAGCTTTCCTTTTCCATGTTATCCAGGCTATTCCACAAACATTCCTGTCTTCCTCACTAATTCTTACACCCATGGTATAACCTCCCATCCTGCTGAACATTTCAGATGCTGCTCAAAATCAAAGTCAATTTACTTTCCTCCATGAAACCTACATTGCCTACGGAGACTGGTATTGACATGCTTAATGTTTGTCATTCAGCTTTGGATTGAAGATTGTTTTACATCATCACCCTAAATTTTGAGATCAAGCATAATTAACTCTTAAGCATTTACCTACTTAGTCTTCAGGTTCTTCATTGACCTCAGATATCTCCTGCATTATTGGTAAGAGTATTGTGGGCTCATTGATAATCTGTGCTAGCCTGATAAACTACATGGCCAATGCAGTTATTTGTAGAGAGTTTTAATTTTAGGGAAATTAATACAAGTCCAGTCATTTTAATCCACATTTTATAGACATGTAAAGTAAGTACAAATTACCATAACTTTGCCTTAACACATGACCTAATTTTAAGTAATTCTACCATTTCATCTTCAATATATCCTTATGAATCTTTTAGACTACCTTACTCCACTCTAGGAATCTGATATCATGCATTCTTACCTGTTAAGTGCTTTCTAAGAATCAATTGTTTGTTCTCAAACCTTCTATGCTGGTTGTAATTATAAGTTATGTAATATATTTAAATATTATGCAAAATTGTGAAATATGAATGCAAAGAAGGTTGTTGTTTCTATAAAAACTAAGTTGATTGCTATGGAAAGAGTCAGTAAATGTGAAGTTGATAAAAAAAAGAATTGATGTTGAATTGAGTGTGTGTGACAACTCTAAGACTTTAGCTAGAAATTATAGGGTCTTGATGAATTCTGCATTTAGATAGCTCAGAAAATCCACTTTATGTTAGTGACATATTTTAAAAGAGCTAGAACTAGGCTAAATAAATGGTACTATAGAAAACATAATGTGGAATATCCTTATTTAAAAATTCATTGATCTTACATCAAAAGATTTGCAAGTAAACACCCAGATAAGTTTAAGCTAAAATAGAAAATGGAATGTTTTTATGCATGCTTAAAATAGCTTGACCACCGTGCTCTATTGTAACTATTATCCTAGATTGTGTCAAAAGAATTCTCTTCTAAGTACATATGGATATAGATAGAAAATATCTAGTTTTAAAGCTAGATCCTTATATATCACCCTGCACCAGAATCAACTCCAAATGGATCAAAGACCTCGGGGTCAAAGCAGACACTCTGAAAACATTACAGGATGGAATAGGAGAAACCCTAGGTCTCCTTGGCACATGCCAAAATTTTCTTAATAAAGACCCATAAATACAACAAATCAAAGAAAGGTTGGACAAATGGGATTGCACGAAATTGCAGAGATTCTGCATGACAAAGGACATAGCTAGCAAGATCAATAGAAAGCCCACAGATTGGGAGAAGATCTTCACTAGCCATACAACGGACAAGGGTCTCATATCTAAAATATACCTGGAACTCAAAAAATTAAATCCCCCAACAACAAATCTCCAAAGAAACAATTTCCCA
>NW_012267241.1:1164187-1179723 GCF_000151885.1 Dipodomys ordii
AAACAAAGGAGGAGGCTACAATGCTTGATAAGAAATGTACTCATTGTCTTGCCCATGTAATTGTAACCCCTCTGTACAGTATTTTCACAATAAAAAAAGAAAATATCTAGTTTTTGAGGAAAAAAACAAGAAGTCTTTCTTCTGCATACCAGAAACTCACACATCTATATATGAGCTAAAAGCTATGGTACTACTATGATATCTAGTCCCCAAGACACTTGTAACTACTCCATGGATCCTGGAGTTCACTCCTTGTGTATCTCCTTCCCTCACTGAAATAGAGTAGCATACATGATGAGTGGACTATACCAAAAGTGGTGAGGAATGATTTTTCAAGGATGTCTCATAAAAGCTTTCAGTTTGGTGTCAGTCACCATGTTGTAAGGACAATCAAGTGGAGATACTCAGGTACTGAAGAACAGAGGATGCCCAACAATAGCCAGCGTCACCTTGACAGTCATGTAAATGAACCATTTTGGGAGTGAATCTTCAATTTTCAGTTGACATTAGTCCCAAGGAAGTCTGTCTGCAGCCTCTTACGAGATTTTACACTAGAACTTTCTTGCACTGGATTTATGACTAATAGAAATCTTAAGAAATATTAAATTATCACTGATGAAGCCATTATGTTTTGAAATAATTTATTATGCAGCTTTAAATAATACAAAACTACTCAGACAGAGGTACTTGTTCTACTTAGGAGAAATTAAGAATACATAGCAAAAAGAATGCTCACTCTACTGGAGGTACACAGGATACATGACCTTTTGTCCTCATACGTCTTACATTAAAAAAGGAGGGAAGATGGATTTTTTTTGGTCGGTTGTGGGGCCTGAATTCTGGGCCTGGGCGCTGTCCCTCAGCTCTTCAGCTCAAGGGTAGTGTTCTACCACTTGAGCCACAGCACTACTTTTGGCTTATTCTGCTTATGTGGTGCTGAGAAATTGAATCCTGGCCTCATGCTTGCAAGGCAAGCACTCTACCACTTAGACACCTTCCCAGCCCTGGAAAATAAATAAGTAAATAAATAAATATATATATATATATATATGTATATTTTAACAGATTCCAGAATCATAACCCAATAACACAATTATAATAAAAATTTTCTCTGTAGTTTGATGTTCAAGAATATAGAAGAGTTAAGGAGCATCAAAGAGAGAATCACCTTCCCTTCTATTACTGTTTCAAACCTCATCTACACATATTGTACTTTGCTATCAGGACCAAAGAGCCCTTGGCATCACTGGTCAAGGTGTGCACTCTGAGTCATGGACTTCACACACAATTCCATGAAGACTGTCCACCCTGCTAGGTGTCAGTGGCGCACGCCTGTAATCCTAGCTACTCAGGAGGCTGAGATCTGACGATCATGCTTCAAAGCCAACCCAGGCATGAAAGTCCCTGAGACTCTTATCTCCAATAAACCCCCAGAAAACCAGAAGTTGTGCTGTAGCTCAAGTGGTAGAGTGCTCGCCTTGAGCTAAAGAGCTGAGGGACAGCGCCCCAGCCCAGAGTTCAAGCCCCACGGCCAACAAAAACAAAAAGACTGTCCACCCCTAAGTGAGCAGTAGCCAGAGGATGAGAATCAGGTCACCTTCATTGCTGTTTTACCCATAGCATCCAGTATTATATTTGGCATTTTTGAAAGATATTAATATAGAGTAGATAAATAAATTAATGAAGGTATCCCCACTGCTTGTTAGTTTTCTTGCTTTTCCCAAAACTTAGCTTACTGCTTGCCTCCATAGAAATTGATTTTTAAAAAGTACAACAGCAAAGACAAGAGCAGGAAAATGACATGAGATGAATGGTGCTATTTCCGTAAATAGCTGCATTCCAAAGCTTCCCAAATCTAATCATTTAGCTTCATTTCACTGAATTTACTGCAGCTCTTTCTCATAAAAGACAGTCTCCGAAGTTGGTGAAGTGGTAGCACCCTTGAAGGTATGACTGGATGAGAGCTTAAAAGAAATCTTATCCTCTTTCAATCAATCTTTTGAAAGTATTCTTTTTTGATTTATGAAATTCTTCCCTGGGAGATTGCCAGCAGAGGTAAGGCATGACAATCATCATCAACAATAATGATCACGGGAGGTCTGTAAGAAATAAGACTTAGGAAAATGTGAAAAAGAAGAGATAAAAGAGAACTTTTGCAAAAAGAGGAAGTGTTATGATGCCTAAACAAACATGATAAATCATACAGGTTTCTAGGTATTCACACAAAGTAAGATCAAGGGAAGGTATTCTTAGGAGAGGATCACAAAGGCACAATAACTATGTGCAGCCCATCATATAAAATAATATTTATCAAAATGAACTCCAGGAAATGGAAGCAAGAGGGCTTTTATTGTCTTTATTGCTGTTTATGTTTTTTTTCCTTTTGTCTTGTTTGATCATTTATCTGTCTTTGGGAGGGTTAAGGAGGGCACAGAAATGGTGGTACAAAGGGTGAAAAATGCAGCAGTGATGCTCATTAAACACTATGTTGAAATGAATAGTACAAGTTGCAGGGGGAGGAGGGGAAGTCTGGAGGAGAAAAGTTGGGAGAAAATGAAAGAGTGGGGGTAAAACACTTTAAAAAGAAATGTATATGGAACCAACCCAGATGCCCCTCAGTAGATGAATGGATCAAAAAAAATGTGGTATATATACACACTGGAATTTTATGCCTCCATCAGAAAGAATGACACTGCCCTATTTGTTAGGAAATGGAAAGACTTGGAAAAAATTGTATTAAGTAAAGTAAGCCAGGCCCAAAGAAACATAGGTCCCATGGTTTTCCTTATTTGCAATAACTAGAATATGTCTGAGACAAGCAGAAATGGTCAAATAAGTTGATGTTAGGCAAAATGAACCCTGAGATAAGGACTCAAATGGTTTTTCTTTCTTGCTATTGATCCTAACATATTTATAAGATGATTTCCTTGTTGCTTTGTATGTCCCTCCCCCACGGTCTAACCCCTGTTTTCACTCTATTTGATGTTGGTATAATTTGGGGAGGGGAAGGGAAAAAAAGACAAATTGTTTAAATAGGGATACAGGTGGACCCATTGCAACAGTGAGATGTACAAGTCGTTATGTTGAAAAACGAACTTTACAACTTTGGAGCGGGGTGGAGGTGTGGGGAGGATGAGAACTGATGGTAAAGGGAAACAAAGGAGGAGGCAACAATGCTTGATAGTAAATGTACTCATTACCTTGCTCATGTAATTGTAACCCCTCTGTATGGTATTTTCACAATAAAAAAATAAATGAAAAAAAGAAAAAGAAATGTACTCACTCTCTGACTTATGTAGCTGTAACCTCTCTGTACCTCACCTTTTACAATAAACTTAAAAAAATTGTGAGTGGAAACAGAAGGGGAAAACAAGAAGACAAATGTACTCAAAAAAGATATATAGTCTTTTACCTGAGTTACGTAAGTGTAACCCTTCTGTACATAACCTTTACAGTAAAATACATACAGTTTTAAGAAAAGAAGATGCACAAAAAAGCCATGAATTGGCAAAGTTGCTGAAGTTTGGGACCACCCTTCAAATCTGATGAGGCATCCTTGAAGAGGCCAGAGAACTACTCTTCTAAGGCATAAAATACTGTCTACTTTTTAGCCTATCTACCCCCAGCTCTGAAATAATTCTCTGTGATAGGGAGTCAGCTGTAACCATGTGATATAATTATGCTCTTTCTAAAGTCTGTCCTGTGGGTTTGTGGGCATGCACACAAGTGTCTCAGGCACACTACATACCCATGTGGTAGTGTGGGATCTTGCTGATCTTTTACACCCTACTCATTTTTGCTTCTAAGATGATACATCAAAGGTACATTGAGATTTCTGAGTGTGCATTAGCACATGAATCTATGGAAAATAAATTAGCCTAATAAAATCCATTCAAATGATCAAATGTCCTAGAAAGGTAATTTGAAAGAAAAAAAAACCTGCTGGTTTTGCTGAGAGTTTAAATTATCTTTTATTTCTAGTAAATAATAGGCTAGTTTAACATGCTCACTTTACTTATATCATATTAATGAGTTCTATATTTCATTCTCAAATCCTTTCCCTTCTCTTATTAAGCCTTTCTAATAATAATGACAATAACAATAACAGCAATGATCACAGATAACAAAGAGCAAAGATCACTGGAAAGTTTTCTTCCTCCAAAGAGGAATTTTTGAATGGCTGCACTTCTGTGCCTTGAATGCATTATGGTTAATTTCAGATTCCGAGGATGATTAACTCTGACTGGTGGAATAAAAGGCCATGACCAATTATTATTCAGAAAAATCCTGCTGTTTAGCCAAAGAGCGTACAGTGCAATCCAGTCCTTGATGTTCCTGTGATAAACGCTCACATGACAAGGTTATTTGGTGTAGAGCAGCCAGAGTGGTTGCTATGGCAACCTGTTCACAATGCTCATAAATCTGAGGTGTAGTTATCCTTGCTGTGTATGCAAAAAAAAAAAAAAAGGAAAGAAAAAAGAAACCTACAAAGCTAACTCAAGCGGTTTAATTTACAGCACTGCCTGAAAAAAGAAAAAAATAGGGGAATGAATTCTAAGATAATAGACCTCTCCATATTATATTCCTTCACAATACAGGCACTTAGGACTCAAACGCTCTCTTCAAAGCCAAAAAGACTTTTAAGATAATCATTATGGTAGAGAATATAGGTCATCATTAGCACCAGGAGTGACAAAAATAAAAGAGGTGGTTAGAAATCTGAGTTTGCTGGCATCAATTGTTTTCCCTTGGCACAGTTAGCAATGCAAAGAGCTGTTGACAGCACATCAGGACAGGTACATTCGATGGGAACAAATGGCTTTTTTAGTTGCTGCTTCCTGGAAATGATGGGCTGTAAGTCTCAGGGGCCAAAGGTCAAGAAGACAATGATGAAATATCCCCCACAGACCCCATGTCAGATGGTTCAATGTTAAGATCGCTCTGATATGGTGTCTCTGCCTCGTTTTCAGCTCCACTCAAGCCCCATTAGAAATAAGGACAGCTTATTAAACCAGCAGGTAGCAAAGGTTTTCTCATCTCGGGTATAAGCTCCCTTGCCACCTGACTCTTTGACCCCCTGTGGCTTATTTCAACCATTATCAGTTTTCTAAATAAAAATTGGGAAAGAGTTGAACTGTTTGAAGTGGCAATCCTTTACCACTTGGAAATCTGAGAGGGCCATTGCCTCTGCAGTTATCTAGAATGACAGAAACATCTAATGGGTTGATGGTTCCGCTCAAATTAAAACTAATATTTGACATATACTGTCTAACAGTATAAATGGCTCAATTAGTGAGCTTTGATGGACAAATTCAGTATGTGATCATATCCCAGAATATGGGGGCATTCCACCAGAAGGACTGAGTGATCTAAAATCAGAAAGACTGAGAGAAACATATCTCCTCCCCTGAGCTTCGATTCTGTTCTGAAGTAACATTTTACTTCCCCATTAGCCTTTGATAAAAAGTAATTTCAAAAAATAAGGGCTTTCTGTAAAACTATGAAGTGGGCTAACAGGTGTCTTGATCAAGTTCTATTTGATAGCCATGCTTCTAGTTTATTTTGGGGTCACCAAATTTATTTATTAAAACTTGCTCCACCCATCTTTTCAAGAATGTCTAAAACTTCTTGAGATCACTTGTTTTGCTTTTGCTTTTCCATCTCCTTTTAAAAAAACAGGCACCCCTGTGGTTGGAGAAGTTAAACATGAAGCTGTTAGTAGAAAGAAGTTGGTCAGCCTCTTTCCTGAGAGAAAGTTAACAAATTGGACACTTAGAATAGGAGACAGCCTGAAATGGAGTCAGAGGAAGGCTAGGGCTTTGTAAAGAAAGCTTGCTTCTGAGACTATGAGATCCTTAAAGGTATAGGATGTATTTCTCAACATGTATATCCTTATTTTATTGCACAGTTCCTGGGATCTAGAAAGGTCCATGGTTTCCATGGTGATCTGATTCTGAGGACTAACTTCTCTGTGAGAAAAGGGATTGCAATGTGCTCCCAAATGTTCTGATTCAGACCCCAATGGATACATGATTGGATGGATAGGAAGAGAGAAGAAAATGATGGGAGAAGCAATGAGAGAAGAGTTTCTTTCTTCATGTGTTTGATATACTCAGAAGACTCCTCTGTCCCCAAACCACTCATTATTTTAAAATTCCAAAAATCTTGGACAATTCTGAATATGACATTGTTTCTTATTGAATTAAGGTTATTTTTCAACCAAGTACCTTCCAAGGAAAGGTGTGGGATTAGATCCCAATTCATCTCTCCGTTGGGTTTTGCAATGATACACACTGAATGCTAGGCATAAAACCCAAACACACTTCTTTGATCAAGTCATAGCTCACCTACCATCTACACAATAAATCGGGGCTTGCCATGATTGACTTGTTACATGCACAGCAAACAAGCAAGTATTCACGTCTCTATTTATTTAGTCGTTCGTGGGGCTTGAACTCTGGGCTTGGGTGCTGTCCCTGTGTTCTTCAGCTCAAGGTGAGTGCTCTGCCGCTTGAGTCACAGCACCACTTCCAGTTTTCTAGTGGTTTATTGGAGATAAGAGTTTCACGGACTTTCCTGCCCAGGCTGGCAGATCAGATCTCAGCCACCTGAGTAGCTAGGATTACAGGTGTGAGCCACCGGTACCCGGCTTTCGTCTCTATTTAGTAATAAGGATATTCATTCCATTTCATTTCCAGGCACAGGTCTCTGCTCTTTATGTTCAGACCTACATATGCTTCTCATTCTCTGTTAGGATAGCCACAGGGTTTTTCATGGCTATAAGATTACATAGTCCCACTCACCCTCACAAAATGCCCATGAAACACTACCACTGCTTTGTTTATCGACATCGTTTATAGCCCAAGGTTACATTTTCACATGTATGTACATGTACTCAAATCAATCTCGTCCCTTCTATCATTCCTCATGTCCCCCTTCCACCCCTTCTAAAACTTTTACAACAGGTTTCATTGTCACATTTTCAGATTTGCAAAGAATCTATTTTGGCAGTATTCAATGTCTCCATTGTCCTTTGTTTGCCCAATCCCCTTCCACCACTACCCCTGACAAAGAATATTAAATTTTTTTTTATTCTAAAGGTGATGTACAGAAGGGTTATAGTTACATAGGAAAGGTCATGAGTACATTTCTTTTTGAGCAGTGTTACCCCCTCCCTCATTTTCACCCATTTCCCGCCCTTCCTGACTCCCTTTCCCCCAAGTTGTAAAGTTCATCTCCAACATAATGTCTAGTATCACTGTTGCATTTGTCCACCTTTTCTCCCACCATTTCTGTGATTCCCTTCCCTTCCCCAAATTAGAGAAACTTATCCACAAGACAAAGGGTACAGAAATTAAAAAGAAACAGTAACAGCAGGGAACAAGAGTTTTTTTTTTTGTATACTGTTTGCAGTAATTTTTTTCTTTCTTTTTTTGTTCCAAAGAATATTTTCTTTTTCTACCTCACCCTTCTCTGCATGAATAGCTTTCATTGAGTTTTATGTTGTCATCATATATACTTTGAATGTATTACATCATAACGGTTCCCCCTCTTCTCTCTCCCCATTTCCCTTCTTTTCTTCTTAAACATGAACCTAAGTTTATCCATAAAAGTAATTATGTATATGCACTTACATGCATGTTCATGAATGTATATGTCTTTTAGGTCTAGCTTCCCCACATGAACGAATATATATATGAATATATATGTATTCATATATGAATATATATGAATATATATTCATATATGTATACATATATATGTATTCATATAGATATTCATATATATATTTCTTTTTGAGAAATATATATTTATATATTTCTATATATTTCTTTTTGAGCTTGTCTTGTCTCACTGAATATAATGTTGTCCTGTTGTATTTGTTTTTCCTACAAATGACATGATTTTTATTGTATTAGGGCTGTGGATTTTGATGATGATGATTTTTTTTTTAAACGCAGAGTGTTAGCTTTCCCACTGGACCTTAATCTTCTTTAGGGTAGGCACAAAGTTCTGTTTATCTGTTCCCTAATTATTTACAAAAGACATTTAGGATAGCAACAACAACAAAAATCCTGAACAAACTAAGAATAGGTTTCTGGTTTTAAGAAATTACATTCTATGAAAAATAAACTTGATGTCATGTCCAATTTCTGTTATCTATTAAAAATTACATTTGTTGACACTGGCCTCAAATTCTTGTGTATGGGTGTGAGTAGCAGCAAACCCCTTCACACAGGGATTCCCTCAGCTCTAGCTGGCAGATGGATGGCCTTCATTGACATTCATTCTGCATTCTAGACTGAGTTGCCCTCAGTGTTCTTCCCATAGCACCCTACTAGCCCATCATCACACATGAATTACTGTTCCATGAGAACTTTCATCTCTGTTTTTGGTGTAAAACTCTGGGACTTAATTTACTCTGGGTCAAGGTGTATTGCTGAGTGGATGGTAATGGGAGAAGTTAGAGGTGGCATGGTTTGGGAAACTGAATCTGTGTGCTATGGAGCTGTAAACTTAGTTTATAATCACAAAATGCAACACAATACCCCCTTCACTATGCTTGTGTTACAGAATTATTTTGAAGTGTTAAACTTCGTTTAATTCTCATAACAATTCTTTGCTATAGAAGGAAGTGGAAGAAGTTCTAGCGTGGGAGATGTGTGAATCAAGTCCCGTGCTCTTGCGTTTCTCCCATTTCTTTTTTTTTTTTTTTGTGAAAATACTGTACAGAGGGGTTACAATTACATGGGCAAGACAATGAGTACATTTCTTATCAAGCATTGTAGCCTCCTCCTTTGTTTCCTCCCCTTCCCATCCCTTCCAAGCCTTTCCTTCCCCCCACCCAATTCTCCCCCACCCCCCACCAAAGTTGTAAAGTTCGTTTTCAACATGACAACTTGCACTTCTCATTGTTGCAACGGGTCCACCCGTATCCTTATTTAAACAACTTGTTTTTCCCCTTCCCCTCCACAAATTATACCGACATCAAATACAGTGAAAGCAGGGGTTATACTGTGGGTCTCCCATTTCTTTCTACAACTTGCAAAGCTGGAGCTTTGAACTAAAAGTTTGATGAGAAAAGTCCAACATATATACTTGAATGAATAACTAACTGGGCCACTTGCAGAATCAACTGGATTAAAGACACAGGTTTAGAGCCCTGTTTAAACACAAAAATATTAGGGACAATAATATATATGTATAATGTATATACACACATGTATCTTCAGATAAGAAAATCAAAGCCTGAGAGATAAAGTGACTTATTCAAAGTTAGACCAAGATTAGCAGTAGTCCTTCCAACTCATATTTCCAAATTCTGGATCTTCTTCCTGCCAGCCATATGTTATTTCTACTCATATCACACTCCTTTAGTTTTTTTTTTTTTACCCACTCCCAACAGCTTCTCAATTTTGAACTTTCAAATACATGGTGTGAGGAAATCCTCTCTGTGGCCCACAGATAAGAATTGCAGCCTTCCCTGCTGTATTAATTAATGGCCTCATTAATCCACATTTAACTGTTCAATTAAATGTTTAATGTAACGCTTAGAGGTGCCATCAATTACCATGTGAGAATCAACTCTTGGAGATCTGAGCCTGGAAACTGCTACGTACATATGCAAAATTGCTGTCATTCGGACAAACTATGTTATCTCATGGTGCTCTATTCAGCAAAGGTGTGCTACAGCTCTGGCTTAACTCAGGGTGGATTAAATCACTGTGTTGGAGAAGAATAGAATTAAATGCTTTTGCTGTAATGACTCAGATCCTCATAAGTACTACTCATTAATTGTGGGTGCTACATGACATCAATAGGCTTGAGGATGGAAAATACAATATTTTGAATGCTTTCCTCTCCTAGAATTACTGAAAGAGAGAGACAAAGAGAGATATGATCTTAGTGGTTACTGAAAACATATGTCAACTTGACTTCCTTAGCAATGATATTAACTGTGAAGATTAAAACATTTGTGTTTTATCCCCAAGAAAGACAGTTCCACTTCTACTAGATGTAGCTTAACTTGACATAAACACTAGTAAAGCAAATAGTAGTGGAGATGTTCATACCATAGACTAGATCTGGAAGTCATCATTTTGGGAAGTCACCAGAGGCATACCATATGTGGCTTCAGGTCTCATGGCATTGAGTGACCATATATGTCAGGGCTGCGACTATGTCCTGCACAAGATTTTTAAAGTTGATATCTGATCAGTAACTCCGTTGTTGTTCTAAGTGAGGTGGAATGTCTTGCTTTGTACCCAGTGGTTGAGGAATGGTAGAGATTCAGTGATGGAACTCTTTGGAGTGAGGAGGGAAAGAAACACTGCCATCTGGCTCTAGAAGGTCTAGAAGGTCTCTTCCTTCTAGTTTTCTTCTTAAGACTTGAGTTAGTCCGCTCCCTGTCAGGGGAAGTCAGGAGATTGTGAGGTGGAAGGAAGGACCAGCTCCAAACCATAACTCAGTCAGTATGCTCTGTACATCAGCTTTAGAATAACAATAATTAAAAAAACTCAGTATGAAGAAATAAGTCTGTACTGTAGACTGTGTTCAAATGCCTCCATTATGAAGAATTAGATAGGACAAATTGATTTTGCCCTCTGGCTCAGTACTTGGCACTGTTTGATTTCTGGCTGATGTGCACAGGTGTCTTGCTTCTCTCTCAGTGTCAGCTCTGTGCCAACTGTATCTCCCTTGACTTTGGCGTGTTGACTGGCTCTGTTCCCCCACATCTTTCCCTCCATACTTTGTATCTCAGAGTTGGTCTCAGATATCCTTCTGCTTTTTTTTCTTGGAGAAAGGGACCATTGTCTGAGTGTGAAGCACCATGGCTTGCAGAGGTTTGCCAGAAAAGTCATGTCTAAATAGCCCACCTTGAGGTTAAGGTGTACTTGCTAAGGTCTTTTAAGCAGGGAATCTAGGGGATCAAATCTAATCTGTAGATCATTCATTCATTCATTTATTCATTCATCTCTGATTGAGCAGGTGCCCTGTACCTGAGAATCTGTTTCTGTAATGCACTCTCATCCCAGAGAGCTGATGAAGGAGGCTGAGATCATGAACCAGCTTGTGAAGTGTACGTTTCCCTGCTATGCCTCATCTGTACTGACCACACAGTCTCCCAGCCAGCTGAGGAAGAAGGTCTAGACATGCAGATTGCTCAGGGCAACCAGACTTCAGAGCTTGGAAAACATCCTTGGGTCTGTGACCCACTGCTATTACATACCATTGTTTCCTCCAATAAATTGTTTCCATTAAAATATCAACAACATCAGAGGTTTTATGATAGAACTTGATTATTCTGCTGTCAGAAGATAAATTTGTGGCCTCCTAAAATTCCCATCAAAATCCTGAGCTACTAATGCTACCATATTTGGAGATGGAGACTTTAAGTTGGGGATTAAAGTTATATGAAGCTATACAAATGAGTCTTAATCTGATAGGGCTGATAAACCAATAAGAAAAGGAATGCACAACATGATCTTGCAGAGAGGAAACCCTATGTGAAGACAAACTGAGAAGTCAGCCACCTGAATGAAAAGGAAAGAGGCCTCACGAGAAATAAACCCTGCCAGTATCTTGATCTTAGACTTCAAGATTACAAAACTGTGAGCAAATGTGTTTTTGTTATTTAAGCCATCCAGTCCATGGTACTTTGTATAGTATCCTAAGTTAACTAATAGTCCTGTAATGATACTGAAGTCACTATTCATAATAAGTATCTGTTTTTAAGGAGCAAAGAATTAAAGGTGGACCTTTCCTAGTAATACGCAACAAGATTGGTGAACAAGCCGCAGACAGCAGTCTGTGAAATGGCTCATGCCTAGGATCAGAAGCTAAACGTCAGTGCAGGACAGTTAAGTCATGCTGTATTTTCACCATTCTGGATTTATGTAGGAAATGTAAGTTCCCTGTCACTAACAAGCTGTGGAAATACTTCCCAGTGGCTCAGATTCCTCACTTGTAAAACAAAGATAGCAGATAGGAGTGTCATGGTAGAGACTTGTGAATTCTTGCAAGGTCTTTATGAGTCCTAAGACAGAATGTCTTTTATGATTCTTTTCCTTCTAGGCTCCTACGTAGATAGTTCAGTGCTGACAAGATCTATTGGGCCATTTGCCAGATAAACACACAAATGGTATAACTATCTAGAAGCAGCCCACTTGCAATAAACCTGATTGGGGAAAGAAATGGACAATTAATTTCAGGCAAACAATAAAAATGTAGGAAAATTAAAGATGTAGAGAAACTAATAATGACAGCGATGAGGGCTGGCTCTGCCTTTATTAGTGTCTTTTGTGTTCTTTTATGAAATGCCTATTATCAGGGAACTGGCTGATTATTCTCTCATAATTACTTCATACAGAATAATTAAATAAAATGCAGACAATAATCTTTTATAGACAATTACAAAAAGAAACATTTTTGTGGGAGGAAAGGAAGGGAGGGGTGTTGAATAAGAGTCTGAATGTGATTCTCATTCCTGAGCTTTTGTGGGAGCACCCCTGCTAAAACCTCCACAGGCATTGTCAGCCTTTGTCTTGGGTGTCAAGGGGGTTTTGCTGAAGGGGATTTGGATTGCTAGTAGGCTGGGACAGGTAGACAGATTTTATAAGGTAACTGTAAGTCCATATTCACTCCAAAGCCTTATTCTTAGTCTCTGGCCATCTAGGGATACCGAAGCCTTTTAAGAGTGGATTTGAAGCCAGATAGGTTCAGCACCAATTCCCTAAAAACAATAACCTGAGAATCTGTCCTGATATTCCTTACCCCTTACCCCATGACATCTATTCCCAAAATATCTTCAAAATCATATTAAGCCTTCTCTCACTCTCTTTTCTCTCCCTCAAAATAACCTCAGTATAAGGATTCCTGCTAAAATTCTCAAATGCAAAATTATTTCTTCATTCTATAACCAGTGTGATCTTTGAACAATAGAAGATAGGCCAGTCATTTTTGTATTTAAAACCTGATAGAGATGGTTATTATCAGAATGAAATGCACTGAGCTTTTGGCTGGACTACAAAGTTCTGTCATTTTCACTATTCTCCTGACCACAGCCACCAGCTTTAGTCTCCTGCCATTTCCTTTCTGACTGTAAGCATCTTAAGCCTAAGGCCATAATACATAATCTCCTTTGACTTTTTTTCTTAGGTAATTGCTATATGTCTTTAAATTTATTAGTGAGGACAAGGATTTCTGTTTTAATAGCCTGAAATGTCTATGTTATTTATTTGGGGAGGGGACATAAAATGTAAATATATAAGAAATATTTAAGCCAGGCACTCTGGCTCTGGCCTGTGATCCTAGTTGAGAGGGGAAGAACAAAAAATGGTTGATTTAGAGCCAATGAAAATCAATCAATGGCTGTTATCCTGGCTATGGGGGAAGTATAAAT
Source organism: Dipodomys ordii (assembly GCF_000151885.1). Lineage (NCBI taxonomy): Eukaryota > Metazoa > Chordata > Mammalia > Rodentia > Heteromyidae > Dipodomys > Dipodomys ordii. Next base: position 1,177,590 of record NW_012267241.1, read on the forward strand.
GGCTGAGTGTGCAAGTAGGATTGCAGACTAGCCTGGCCTGGATACAAAGCAAAACCTTAGCTCAAAAAAAAAACCAGTGAATGAAAGGACTGGAGGTATAGCTTAAGTGATAGAACACCTGTCTAAAAAGCAAGAGTCTCTGAGTTCACTCAGTACCGGCAAATCTGAGTAACAAACAAATGAAAATAAAACAAGATAGAAAAAAAGAAATCCATAAGCCAACATTGATATGAATTTGAAAAAATCTATTAAGAACATTCTGAGAGAACGAAGCTTTCTTAAAGCAAAATGCCAACCAATAAACGGTGAAAGAATTGATGGAATTGGTAAATGACCAGTTGGCAACCATTTATAATAATAACTAACTCTGGTAAAAAATTTCAATGGGAATTAAAATTAGTAGTCATAATGGGATAATTAAAGAGGTCTTAAAGTATCTCCATATGAAATACTTAAGTGCAAGGTGGAAAAATGTAGTCAAAATGTCTGGAAAATACCACCTTCATCAAGTGGCCAAAGCATAATCAATGGGAATGGGACCAGTTAACACTGACATCACCTGAGATAATGTCTAAGAGAAGAAGGATTGTTACTTCTGGGATATTTCTACCCTCAAGGTCAAAGCTGGGTCTAATCAGGAGGAATCTATAGAATAACTCAAGTTAAAGAATAGTCTACAAGGTGACTGCTTAATAATTGAGGAAGCCACCAAGAAAAAGACACTAAAGGATAGAAAGAAAGGGCAATTCCACATCTAAGTGTAGCTCCCAATTCTGGATTAGTCACTTTTGCTATAAATGACATCACTGGCCCATGAGAAGTCCTTTGATTGGAGCTGGCATAAACAGTATGCTAGACACACAATTCTAGCAACTTTCTGGTAAATCTGAATTTGTTTCAGATCTTATTAAGATTTTTTCTTTTCCTAAACTTCCATACTTCAACTCTTGGTAGCAAAAAGCGAGTCATAACTTGAATTATAGCTGATTGTGATATGTCTACAAATGATGATTACACAGTTGCCTTGGATCTGTGGACCTTTGGGGTTGTAGACAACTCTAGCAAACTATGACCTCTAACTATGAACAGGAAGAAAAGCAAAAAGACAATGCTGAGAGTGCAGCTCTGTCACTTGGCTCTTAGTATGAAACTCTAATTTGCAAATCCCTCCCAAGGAATAGTAGCATAATCGGAACCTTCTAACTCTAAACATAATTTTGCCAGTTGTCTTCCTGTGTGGTTGGCAGAGTGTGGGTGGCAGCCAATAGAAGAAAAACCTGAAAAGTGGGGAAAAATAGATCAAATGGAAAAATCCCAAGTCTTATAATAATGTATATTCTTTCTCCCCTTCCCATGATTCCACCAAACAGAATAATGGTAGGAAATAAAAACACAAAAATAAAAAATATCACGTACCCCTAGGAAACTTCCCAACTTCTTCTATGCCAAACAACAGCCAAAGCCACGGATGTGGCATTTCACCCACATGGCCTTCTTGTCAATGGACTCCAGCTGAATCTCCACGTCTGGTATATTTATGAGACTCTGGCAAAGTGCTTAGAACTAGAGGCAACTCTAAACCCTGCCTAGCTGGGAAATGTGGCTGACATGTCAAAGGCTGGGTCACCCATTGGGCTCTTGTGCAGACTCAAGAGCTCATCATCTGAACAGCTCAGACTCTGGGCTGCAAATCCTCTTTTTCGAGGCCTTCCACACTGACCCCAGGAATGGACCTTACTTCCTGAAGAGTCCAGAATGGCTTTAGCCAAGTATAACATAAGATCATAAAAAAGCCAGACTTCCTGGGTTCAAGTTCTGACTCCAGTACTCGGTTTTGTGAACATGCACGTGTAGATTTCTTACCTCCTTTCTGCATAGAGATATTACTCCAAAAACTGAGGGTAAGAATGGGGCATACTTGTTGGGATCACTTATGAGGATTAAGTGCTATGAGTGCAAAACCTCCCATGCTTCTGGACTGGAAAGATCAGAATCATGAGAATGGCGATACTTCCCAAGGCTATCTACAAATTCAATGCGATACCTATCAATATTCCATCCTCATTCTTCAAGGAAATAGAAGAGGCAATCCAAAAATTCATATGGAACAATAAAAGACACCGAATAGCTAAAA
>NW_012267241.1:1181098-1187376 GCF_000151885.1 Dipodomys ordii
GTATAACCCTGCTTTCACTGTATTTGATGTTGGTATAATTTGTGGAGGGGAAGGGAAAAACAAATCGTTTAACTAGGGATACAGGTGGATCCATTGCAACAATGAGAGGTACAAGTTGTTATGTGGAAAAACGAGCTTTACAACTTTAGTGGAGGGGGGGGGAAGGAGAACTGGATGGGGTGGTGGAGAGAGGATGGGAAGGGATGGGGAAACAAAGGAGGAAGCTACAAAGCTTGATAAGAAATGTACTCATTGTCTTGCCCATGTAGTTATAACACCTCTGTACAGTATTTTCACAATAAAAATAAAAAAGAGAATGTAACGTAAAGCAAAATGCACCCCTCCCAAAAAAGTGATATGAGTCACAGTATCTAGTAAGTGCAATTATATTATCATTTGGTTATTTAATTATATTACTTTTATTATGATAAAATAAATTCAACATAAAATTTATCATTTTAACCAGTTTCAAATATCTAATCAGTTGCAGTAAGCACATTCACATTGTTGTATAACCATCACACCAAATTACAACCTTGCGTCCATTGAACACAACTATTCATTCTTACTTCCCCTAATGTCTGACAACTATCCTTCAGCTTCTCAGAAAGCATTATACAAGTGGAATCACTCTGCATTTGTCCTTGTATGACTGGCATATTAACTTTGTATAACATCCTTAGGGTTCATTCATGCTATAGCATGTCAAAATTTCATGCTTTTTATAGTAGAAAACTATTCCATTGTCTGTATATAAAATATTTTGTTTATCTGTTGATCCATTAGTTGACATTGGGTTATTTCTACTTTTTAGCTATTGTGAAGAGTACTTCTCTTGTTGTACCAATATCTTTACCAATCGCTGCTTTCCATTCTTTTGACTTTACTATTATTTTTTTTGCTGAAACTATGCCCAATAATTAATGGTATTTTGTCCTTGAAATAGTCTGAAAGTAACCTGTCCATCCTGTATTATTTTTTTCCCCAGGGTCTTGACTTATGTTCTAATTTAGGTAAGAAATTATCATCCATCCTTAAAGTTAATTACATATTCCCTTAGAGTAGTAGGAAGAAGAGAAGTTGATGGGGATCCATTAGAATTCTGGTTCTGCTATTTTCAAATTATGTATGTTTCACCCTGTCCATTTCACCTCAGTGGCCTCTTGCTTTTTAAAACAAGATTTGGGCATTTACCTGAATGATCACAAACAAGACCATACTAAAGCTACCAGCACAACTATGTTTATTGCAGTATTATTTACCATAGCTAAGATATAGAACCAACCCAGATGCCCCTCAGTAGATGAATGGATCAAAAACATGTGGTGTATATACACAATGGAATTCTATGACTCCATCAGAAAGAATGACATCACCCCATTTGTTAGGAAATGGAAAGACTTGGAAAAAATTATATTATGTGAGGTAAGCCAGGCCCAAAGAAACTTAGGTCCCATGGTTTCCCTTATTTGCAATATCTAGTATATGTCTGGGACAAGTAGAACAGGTTAGATACGATTATGTGAAGCAAAATGAACCCCAAGATTGGGACACAAGTGTTTTTTTTCTAACTTGCTATTGTTTCTAATGTATTTATAAGGTACCATGTAATTTTTTTTTGTTGCTTTGTATGTCCCTCCCCCACGGTATAACCCTTGTTTTCACTGTATTTGATGTTGGTATAATTTGGGGAGGGGATAGGAAAAAACAAATTGTTTAAATAAGGATACAGGTGGACCCATTGCAACAATGAGATGTACAAGACACTATGTTGTAAAACAAACTTTACTATTTAGGCAGGGGTGGTGAGGTGGGGGGTGGGAGATATGTAGCTGAGGAAGGAGGGAAGGGATGGTAGCGAAAAAACAAAGGAGGAGGCAACAATGCTGGATAAGAAATGTACTCATTACCTTGCTCATGTACTGTAACCCCTCTGTACAGTATTTTCACAATAAAAAACTTAATTAAAAAAGAACAAGATTGTATTTGTAAGCTATTGGCATGAAATAATCACTCAATACACAAAACTTCCTAAACCTCTTTAGGATTAATGTTTAAAATGATATAAACTAGCAGATAGGTGATTTATATCATCATCATCATCATCACCATCGAATACTTGAAAGGCATCCTCCTATATAGAAATAAGTAATTTCTTCCTTGCCAATCCGTTAAGCAAACCAGAAGAAATACATGGAAGATGTAAGGGTCAGACTGTGATTTCATGTAAGGAATAATTTGCTAAAAACAGTTTTTATTCTTTTTCTCATTTTAATATATGTTTTTATTGTAAAGATACTGTACAGAGGGTTTACAGTTACATGAGAAAGGTAAGAGTCCATTTCCTATGGAGCATTGTTACACCCTCCTTTATATTTCCCCTACCATCCCTTTCCTCCCCATCTCCCCACTACCCCAACTCTTCCCGCCCCTCTCCCTCCCCCGCAAAGTTGTAAAGTTTGTTTTCAACATACTGTCTTGTACATCTCATTGCTACAATGGGTCATTCTGTATCCTTATTTCAGCATTTTGTTATTTCCCTTCCCCTCCCCAAATTAGAAAAATGTATATACAAGATGCGGGGCACCAGAATCAAATACAGTGACAACAGGGGTTGTACCATGTGGGAAGAATATACAAAAGAAACAAAAAAAATCACATTATAAGTATATTAAGAAGAACAGCAACAAAGATAAAACCTCTTGTGTCCCTATCTTGGGGTTCATTTTGCTTAGCATCAGGTTATATGGTCATATGTACATAGCTTTTGACTTCTGCTTGTCTTAGACACATACTAGTTATTGCAGATATGGGCAGTTTCATTCTATAATAGAAAGATCTCTCTTGCCAACACTGACTGAGCATTTCATCTTCTTATTCAGGCAGAAGTCAGATGACTAGTGGTCACGATGGTTTGAGTGATATTTCCTCCCATCCACTAGTAGATTTGCCTCAATATCTTTGGCTGCATTCCTATCCAACTCCAGATCTGAAGAGTCCATCTTGGACTCTTGAGTTCCTCCCAGGTGACTTAGAGGAAGAGAGAGAAAGAGGTGGCAATCTCAGCATTGGTAAGGACAGGACTCTCAGTGTGTGGGCTCAGTTCTGATTATTTCTCTTCTAAAGGTTTGTGATTTGTATTATTTTTGAGACAGAGTCTTGTTACAGAGCACAAGCTGGCCTTGAAATTATGAACCCTGAAAAACAAATCTGCTCTTAAAAGAAAACAAGTTTAATCCAAAAACTTAAAGAATGGAATTCCTGATTGTTTTTATTTTGAAGTGAAATTGAAAGCCATAAAGTAATTCTTCATGTAAGTATACTATATATTGCTTATAGCAAATAGCCATTTTGGTTGAAAATACCCTTAAAATATTTTACATTGAGCCATTTTAAACAGAGCTACTAAATGTAATCTGACATTTTATGATGAACTCTGGGTCAACATTATGCACAATTACCCAGCTTTGCTAAAAAGAAACACACTAAGTCTATGAGAGCTCATTTGACTGTGTTTTCAATTCCCCTCCTAAATATTTAGCCATGAGAACTCATGTATCAACATAGAAGTAAACCCTAGACAAAAGAACAAAACCCAGACAAACACAGGCAGAGGATGTGTATGTGTGCTTATGATGGCTGTCAGTGTTGGCAAAGACACCGAGTTTCCTGAGGGGCCTTATATGTGGTTTTGCTCATTCCAAGAAGGTGAGACAATGAAGTGGCAAGAATCCTGGGGTTCAGATCAGAGGACAGTTTTTTTTGTGAGGGTCTTGGGGCCTGAACTCTGCACCTGGGTGCTGTCCCTCAGCCCTTCAGCTCAAGGCTAGTGTACTCCCACTTGAGCCACAGTGCCACTTCTGGCTTTTTCTGCTTATGTAGTACTGAGGAATTGAACCCAGGGCCTCATGCATGCAAAGCAAGCGCTCTACCACTAAGCCACCTTCCCAGCCCCATCTTAGCACATTAAAAAAAATTTTGCATAGTGCTTACCTCATGTGTGGAATGAATATAACAGAAGTGTTATATATAACAGACTATAACAGACTCTTACTTAGTGATGGTGGTCCTGGTCCTAGTGGCCCTTCAATAACAGGTACTCATTGTTATCATTTCCTTTAGATCTTTCAGAACTGTCTGTCCCTCATAAAACTAGTCCCTTCCCCTCTCCCACTAACCTCCTAACTCCTTCCCTGACATTTTGTATATACTCTTTTTTTTTTATGTATGCAGTATCCTTCATTGTCTCTTGCAGCTTCTTCAAGATAGAATTTTTGTCTCTTTGTTCAGAGCAATGCCTGACATTTAACAGCTGCTCAATGTAGATTTATCCTAATGGTGAATAAATAAATGAATAAGTGAACTTACTGACAAGTATGTGGGGCAGACAGTTCTGAGAAACTACACAATGGAGTCATTTTTATCATAAAGTTTAGTGGATGTCAGAGGTCTTTGTTTACCATTGTTGGAGCCCTACCTATGGACACTTGAGGCAGTGATAGTGTAACCATTTGTTCACTGGACATCTCGAGAAGGCTACTGACAAGGAAGCCGGACAGACTAAGACCTTCTATTAGGGCCACCTGGGTACATCAACCCCTGCTTAGAACGAAAACATATTTTAGTTGCTCAACTATTTAAAACACCTTTGGTAGCAACATCCTAATAGTTACAGTTTTTGCTGTATATCAGTTAATTTAATCCAAAGAAGATGGAATGATAATTTTAAATCTATTCAAGACTCTGAGTATCAATGCAGGAATGGTACATTTATTCTGGAAACTCATTTGTACTGCAAAGATGTCCACTATTTTAATATAAGGAGCAGTATTTGATAAACAGATTTAATGAAGAGTGAGATAATTGTTTTGGAAAAGTATCATTCAGCCCCTAAGTTGACCATTACTTTTGAGGAAAGAGAGCTATATTACATGGTTCAAGAAATCATGTGGGTGAAAACTGTCATCAGTATTTATGAGGAAGAAAAATTAGAAGCCATCAAGCCAATAATTAAATTTATTTTAAAAAGCGAGTTGAAAGCCAATCCTGCAATTAATACACAGATTCCATTCCTCCAGTCAGGCTATGCGTTTCCACAGGCAGCTTCATGACTGGTCAGAAAAACGATTTCCATCAAATAGTTTTTTCTGACTCACACTGATCAAGGCCCACATAGATGTGACATGTTTTAGAAAGATTTTCATCAAAATGTATTGAATAGAAATGGTTAGAGTGGCATCCTTGATTTGTTCCTAATTTAAAATAAAGAATTCAACTTTTCTCCCCTGAAGTATGAAAGTAGCTGTGGAATTGTCATATAGCCTTTATTGGGTTGAGGAATAGTCTTTCTATACCCCTGTGTTGAGAGTTTTTGTCATGGAGTGAGACGAAATTTTGTCATATGCTTTTTTCTGCCTCTGCTTTGGTGATCATATGATGTATTTTGGTCCTTCATTTTGTTATTCTTACACAAAAAATCAATTAAACATGCATTCAAGACTTATATGTAAGCCAGAAAAAATGTGGAGCAAAATTCCTGGATATTGTCTTGGGCAGAGACTTCTTGGATATGACCCCAAAATGACAAGCAGGGGGAACAAAAATAAGCAAGCATGATGGTATCAAACTGAGGAGCTTATTCATAGCAAAAGAAACAATTACAAAGTAAAGGCACAGCCCATGGATTGAGAGAAAATATTGTAACTATATTCTGTCAAAGCCTAATATCCAAAACACCCAAGGAATTCAAACCACGGAATTACAAGAAAACAAGGAAATGTATTAAAAATGGGCAAATGAATTAAATAGACATCTCTCAAAAGATAAAATACAACTGGCCAATGGATAAATGAAAGACTTCTCAACCTAATCATCAGAGAAATACAAATCAAAACCACAATGAGATGTCACCTCACACCTGTTAGACTGGTGGAAAAGTGGAAGAATACAAGGGATAGGATGTGAACAATGGGACCATTATACATTGGTGGTGGTTTTCCAAAGTATTAGTCATTTTGGATGAATAATATGAAGCCTTCTCCAGACACTAAAAATATAACTAGTCTGTGCTTCAAAAATACCACTACTTCTCATCAAAGAAAGAGAACTATAGATCCATTTCTTTGATGAACATTGATGCAAAACTTCTCAACAAAATTTTGGCCAATAGACTTCAACAATTCATCCAAAAAATCATACACCACGATCAAATAGGATTCATTTCAGTGATGCAAAGCTGCTTCAATATACACAAATCAATTAATATAATTCATCACATC
>NW_012267241.1:1188150-1188429 GCF_000151885.1 Dipodomys ordii
AATAGCCCCACAAAAAATAAAATACCGAGGCATTAACTTAACCAAAGAAGTAAAGGACCTCTATGATGAAAACTTTAAAAACCTGAAAAAGGAAATCAAAACAGAGCTTAGAAAGTAGAAAAACCTCCCACGCTCTTGGATTGGAAGGATCAACATCGTGAACATCGCAATACTTCCCAAGGCAATCTACAAATTCAATGCGATACCTATCAATATTCCATCCTCATTCTTCAAGGAAATAGAAGAGGCAATCCAAAAATTCATATGGAAAAATAAAAG
>NW_012267241.1:1192243-1195110 GCF_000151885.1 Dipodomys ordii
AAAGAAACATAGGTCCCATGGTTTCCCTTATTTGCAATTACTAGTGTATGTCTGAGACAAGCAAAAACAATCTGATAAGTTAATGTTAGGCAAAATGAACCCCAAGATAAGGATTCAAATGTTTTTTCTTTCTTGCAATTGTTTCTAACATATTTATAAGATTATATCTTTGTTGCTTTGTATGTCCCTCCCCCACAGTATAACCCCTGTTTTCACTGTGTTTGATGTTGGTATAATTTGTGGAGGGGAAGGGAAAAAACCAATTGTTTAAATAGGGATACAGGTGGGCCTATTGGAACAATGAGATGTACAAGACGTTATGTCAAAAAACAAACTTTACAACTTTGGCCTGGTGGGGGGGGGATTTGGGGATGTGGGGAGGAAGATGGGAAGAGATGGGAAGGGGAAACAAAAGAGGAGGCAACAATGCTTGATAAGAAATGTATTCATTACCTTGCCCATGTAATTGTAACCCCTCTGTACAGTATGTTCACAATAAAAAAAATTTAAAAAAGAAAAAAGAAATACCACTACTTATCACATATATTAGCATTAAAATCCATAGGTCAGAAGCTCTTTTACTCTCTTGTTCATTGCAACTTAATTCACAATTGCCAAAATATGAAGACAGCTTAAATGTGTATCAATGAAAAAATTGATTTTACAATCTGATATGTAAATGAAGTGGACTGTCATCCAGCCTTACAAAGGAGAAGACTTGGGGAAGTCATGTTAAGTGAAGTAATTCAGGTCCAGAGACACAATGGTACATGTGTTTTCTTACATGTGGAAGCTAGACTTAGCTTAACTTGCAAGTAAATATACTGTGCGGTATGGAAGTGTATACAGATGTATTATCTAAAACATAGCAGATTCAAGGAGGAACTCAAATAATGTAATTCTTTAGAAAAGGAAAATTCAAAGTTCAACAAAATAAACACTGGGAAGCAGGGACTTGAAAGGGATGGGGTGGGGCCAAGGGGAAAAGGGTAGAAGAATGAAGGGGAGAAAAGCAGTCATCCTATGAAATTAAGAAGAGAGAGGAAAGAGATGTGTAGGGTAGGGATGGGAGAGAATCTTGAAAGGAATGACATGGATCAAAGTACTTTGTATTCATAAACGGCTTTGTTCAACTACTTAAAGATAATTTAAAAACGTGAAAAAACAAAAAGAGAGAGAGAGAGCAATTCTATCATCTGCAACCACACAGATGGATCTTGAATACATGATGATAAATTAAATAAGCCAGGCTCAGAGAGATCAATATTGTATGATCTCATTTGCATGCTTATATGTGGATGCTTAAAAGAAGGACAAAGTAATGGAGAGCAGAAAATCATCACCAGAGGGTGTTTAAGACATGAGGTTGGTAGGGGTGGATTGTGCACAGGAAGTCCTTGCTCAAGATGTTTCAGGTTATAGTTAGGGAGATTAAGTTCTGGTGTTTATCACATGGTAAGATTTCTATAGTTAATAAAAGTGCACTGTGTATTTCAAGATAACTCTAAGCAGTCATTTTAAATGTCCTTATCCCTACAAAATAGCAAACATTTGGGGTACTGGATATGTCAATTACTTTGTTTTGGTCACTCTACAATGTGCAAATATACTAAAACATCACATCATACCTGATACAAACAACGTTATTATTTGCCAATTAAACCTTTAACACCCAGAAACAATGGGAAAATCTAAAGGTTTTATGATTGTTTCTCAAAGAGTTAACTTTAATACTATCCATGCTAAATTACACTGTCTCTATTTATATGCACATATTTATATATGAATATTTTACTTCTGTCTCCTCTTAATTATTTATTCAATATTTTAAAATCTTCATTATATGCCTGTAGCACAGTGACAGGCCTTCTCTGACGGAGCAACAATTTGGATGCAAACAATTCCTTTTACTTTCCCATCCTATCACTCACAAGGATGTACTTTTATGCACCTGTGGCCTCTCCTAGCCCTCTGTATTCCCAGCGCACACAGAGAAGGTTGTGTCTTGTACCTCTCTTCCATGAAAGTACCAAGATGCTCTTCTGTCGGGCATGAAAAGCATGGGGTAGAATTCCTATTCTTAAATGTTCTCTTGGGGAATGTAAAGGAGGATGGATGCCCAAGAAGGGCTAGAGGGTCTGGGTCTCAATATCTGAATGTCTCCAACCCCAGCTAGTCCCAATCTTGGAACACTGAGGGGAACTGGCTTAGAGTAGCCCAGCTGCCAGAAAGGAATAGAATATGCTATCAAGCCATGCCCTGTCTATTCTAATAATTCTGACAGCTCTTGTTGTCAAGCCCTGAGAAACGAAACTCTTCTCCAGCTGTGGTAAAGGAAGGCCTCATTTCAGGCTCATGGTTTCTTTAACACAGAAGCAAGGTGTATTTTAGATTATCCAAGACATTCTCTCTCTTTGAGCCTTTCCAAGTCATATACTGATTTTAAAAATCAGGTCAAAAATGTCCTTCTCACGTAGAATTTGACCTCATGAGGGATTCCACTATTTTTCTGTCTCTCCTATGGACAAAACATGTACCTAATTTTATACACTTCTTACAAGTAGTAACCTTGGATTGCCCTTCAGTTATTTCATGTGTGGTGCAAATTATTTTTGTTAGTTATTGACTGGACAAAATTCATATAAATTTCTTTATTTTAAAAACATAAAATATTGGCTATCCTTCTTTCTTCTTCAGAGAAGTTTCTCTTTAAGTCTTTCGCCCACTTATTTATTGGGCAGTTGTTTCTTTGGGGATTTGTTGTTGGAGGGTTTAATTTTTTGAGTTCCAAGTATATTTTAGATATGAGACCCTTGTCCGTTGTATGGCTAGTAAAGATCTTCTCCCAATCTGTGGGCTTTCTATTG
>NW_012267241.1:1196120-1211614 GCF_000151885.1 Dipodomys ordii
AGTATGTTCACAAATAAAATAAAATTAAATTAAAAAAAACATAAAATATGTAGTAAAGTCAGCTTTCTCCTGTACCCCCAGATCATCTCTTCCGAATTGTCCCCAAGATGTCTGGTTTTATGTCAAAAGGACTGTAGGAACTGTCACCATCACTCTCGGGGAGATCAGTATTATCAACCTCAAAGATCATGTGGAGTCATGGGTTCAAGGTCCTACCACCAGTTAGTGTCTTTGCAAAGGCTGAAATCCCATCCTGGTCCACAACCCTAGCTTGTCGGTATGGAGGTTGTTCTACTTCTGGAGCAGGAGTCTTGGCAGTTGTTGAGTGAAAGAAGAGTCTGGGATATGTATTATCAGCATTTAGTTCACCTGTTCATGAAGATATGCCCCCTGCCCTGGAGCAGGTCTTTGGGGGCTAGAACCCGGCCAAGGTGAGCTATCCTGGAACAGAAGCCAGGGACACAGGGAAGGCTTGGCTCCATTAGGGGGTGCTATGCACCTTTTGACTGCAAGCTTGGAGTTAGATCTGGTTTTCCAAGACCCTCCTGAGGTCCTTGAATCCAGAAGACAGTGGAGGAAATAAACCTCCAACTGGGGAAGTTACCAAACCTTATTTCCTTGTCACCAATCTGTTCCATGCCCCTCCTTCCCAAATTTTAATGCCTCTTTCTTCTTCCATCTATGAGCTTGGGGTATGAAATTTCCATGAGACATTTGACCTTTCACTTTGGATTTTAAGAGCCAGCCAAAAAGTAGTTTGCAATTTTTGAACCAACTCCAGCTGGACAGATGTAGCTTCTCATCCAGGACCTCCTTTTCTAACTTACCAAATCATTCTTGTGCATCAAATGCAGCTCTGGACCCCGAACCCTTTCTCACTGCTCACCCTGAACAGTCTCCTCTCCTTCAAGGAGACCATAGCTTCTTCAGGAAAGGCTTTGTGCTTTCTGCTTTACTCTCAAGACTTAATTTTGTTCTGGGGGAATGGCTGAAGAGGCTAAGCGAAGGTGTTGGTGGTTCAAATCTGCATTGTCCCATGTTTTCTGATGCCAATGTCCTATGTAACTTCTAGAACACAGCAACATCTGTTGTGTGTTATTTAAACCTTGATTCCTTCTGAACCATGTCTGTGGATGGCTTTTGAGTCAGTCCTGGGTTCAACTCATGACTCCTCATTTTTTTTAAAGCTAAAACATGATGAGACAGTCACTTTAACCTCTGCTCTATCACCTGAAAAATGGGGAGCAAATGATGGGAATCATGTCCTGGCACATGAGGACTGATTCAAAATACATCCAGCAGATAAATATTATGTAGGTTTTCCTAAACCCCGACTCATGCTCTATTTTGTTTAGACACCATTTCCTTCCTTACCCTCTCAATGTACTGGCCCTCTTCCCTGCTGAGTTTCCCTGTCCACTTACGTAAACGTAGCATCTCAGTACCTGGGGAAGAGGTGTTTCTGGGAAGATTGTGGCCCAAAGGCAAGCACTTTGCTGTGGAGCTAGCAGCAGCCCAACTCTACCGGTGTTCAGGCTGTGATTCCTACACTTTCAAGCTTATCAAGTTGCTGGAAATTTGGTAGCGCTAATCAAACATTTACTGTGCACCACCTGGAACTGGTGTGTACTTTAAGATAATGTCTGGCTTCAGATTGGATGCTGGTGATTACAGCAGTAAATTAGCCCCACTTCGTGGTTACAGGTTTTCTTGGCCCACTTAGTACATGGGAGCAGATTTCAGTGTGCAGATGTTTTCCAGCTTCCGTTTTCATCTCTGAGGGGAACAATTACAACATCCTGATGTTCTCCTGCCATCCACTTATCCCCATTTTGCTTCTGCATTTTAGCTCATTAATAATAAAAGGCAGGAGAAGCTTGAGGTTGGCTTGATGGGGCCACTATGCTGAGAACCTAGGTAAGGTTTTCAACGGTGTGGTCTGGCTGAAGGTCCTTTTATCTAAATAGGGGACAACTGTCATTTGGGTTTATGATCACATGCCTAGCTCTTGGGAAAACTTGCACACGAACACACCCTGCTAAGTCCTTAGGTTCTTTGTGATTTTCCACTTGCAGTAAGACATGCAAGACAGGTCACCATCAGGGCAAATCAAGGCAGCTGTTGGGCAACAGAAGGTAAGGGGTGGGAGGGACAGAACACCTTGTGGGGTAGTTGGCTACATACCACCCAGCAGAGGGCAGCAGTGTCTAACAGTGGATCTCAAATCCCTCCCTTTATTCATAAATAGGCTAAAGCAAGTTTGGGGGGTGACTTATGGGGCAGCCATTGCAGCTCCAAGATAGTATGGAGTGTTTCCTTTAGGGAGTTGGTAAGCTGATTTCTATTGAGGAACAGAAAATTCTAGAGTTAGTAAGCCATTTAGAGAACAATGGTCTGATCCATTCATTTTACAGAAGAGCATCTGCTCAACAGGGGCTATTCCTTCATTTTGAAGGTAAAGTCATCAACTGCTAGAGGTGAGAGCAACAGGTAGCATCCAGTAGAGGGGTGGGCCTATGTGGCTGGGCCATGCTTTATGTCCTCATTGAAGGCACAGTGTTAGTTTCTAATGGGTTAAGAGCAAGTGCAAAGGCTTCTAGTCCCAGCTCTTCTACCTTCAAATAAGTGCAATTTATCTCCGATCTCCATTTCCCTGAATATTTCTTGTGCTAGCATGACCTGCTAAACGTGGTTCTCTTTCTCCTTGCTCAGCCCAGAGACTTTCCTTGCTCTCTGAACTGGTTCATTTTCTGGGGATGTGCCCTTGATCTTGGTCCTTCTCTGGATATCTGTCCTGCAAACGAATCTCAGATTAACCTCATTTATCTGTCTCACTTCATGTTGTGCTCAGGGCTCCCTTGAGGTCTTCAGGAGGAAAAGGAAAAGGGAATTGATGGTTTCAAAAGTGAAGGAAACAAAAGAATCCTGAGAAATCAGAGTCCGTGGCAGTCACCGAAAACTATTTTTCAGGTTGCCTTCCTGTAACATCCAGCTGAGATAATGTGGAATTTGGGGGGGGCATGAAACCACTTGGAGAAAGATTAAGGCTGGGTGGCAGATCTAAATTGGATCCAGACTATCATGAGGGATATGGACACCTGGAGGCCAAGAAGAAGAGCCTCAAGAAGCAAGGTAGATTGCCCATGTAATTGTAAACCCTCTGAATGGTATTTTCACAATTAAAAAAAAAAGAAGTAAGGTAGAAATAGAAAAAGCCAGAGAGGTGAGAATCTGATAAATATAAATCTTGCCTATCAAAATTTTTGTTGAGAGCCATCAGGGAAGCTATAGAAGAGACTCCTATACCAGCTGGGTGAAGGCTTGGAGTAAAATCATAGCCAGCCTTTTACGCTCAGCCTCTGGCATTTTTTGAGCTGGATGAAGATTTGAAATGCTTTTGACTGAAGGAGATTCCATATGGCCACTATATTTTCCACCTGCAGCTGAGCTGTTTTCATATTCAATGGGCCAATTTTCTCAATTTTCCACATACAAGTTGCATAGAGTTTCCCAGGTGCTTCTAGAAGCCACACAGGATTTTGGGAAAGCACAGCTGGGAATCAGGAGACCTGGGTAGTGAGCATACTTTTCTCATTAATCAATCATGTGTTATCTTGGATAAGTCACTTGCCTTGTCAAACCAGTGGCTTGTAATAACTCAAAGAGGGAAGAGTATATCACAAATGAAGGCCAGCAGTCTGTATTCATAGTAGAAATTGTTATGAGATCATGGCCTTCTCTTTACTAAACTTGACTCAGAATTCTTAGTAGTGCATTTGAGTCAGCCTTTATCAATCAGCCTAAGAGATTTTTGTTTGTTTTGTTCTTGGACAGTCTCACTATGTATCCCAGGCTAGCCTCAAACTGAAGATCCTCATACATCAGCTCATGAGTAACAGGCATTACAGGTGTGCATGACCACATCTGACTAAAGGGCTTTTTCTAGAGTCCAAAACTGTTTTCCATCACAGGACTAGACACTTCTAAAGGTTATTTGCACTTCTAAAGTCAGCTCCTCCTTTGCTATATATTATCTTGATGGTCATGGCCATAAGTATGGATGCTTCTTGGCATATGATGAGGTTGAGTCCCAATAAACTGATGCTGAGCTGAAAATATTGTAAATTTAAAATCAATTCATAAATGTAACTGAGCATCACAGCTTAATCCATCCTACCTTAGATGTGCTCAGAACACCCATGTTAGAGAACAGTTAGACAAAATTGTTTAACACAAGATTATAATTAATTGAATACTTGTGTCTTCAAACATTACAGTTACACAGAGTACATACAGGTTGTTTTCCCTTGTAATTATATGTGCATAATTCCTTTGTTCCTTCCTTTGTTTTTTCCTTCGTTTATTCTTTCGTTTGTTCCTTTCTTCCCTCACCTTTTTCTTTCAGTATTGAAAAACGAAGCAGAGCCTCGCGTTTGCTAGGCCTGTGCTCTATAAGTGAATCTATACATCCAGACACCTTATTTTGATTTTGTTCTTGAGACAGGTCTCACTCGCTTCGCCCAGTCTTAAAATGTGATTCTCCTGCTTCAACCAAATATCTGAATTACAGGCATTCATCTTCATACCTGGATACTTCTTATAATTCATAGAGTCCCTGAGTCTCCAAGTACCAGTGAGGAGTTAAATGCTACGTAGAATCTGTATGCTGGTGAGCTATTATTACAGACCAAGCCATGTAGATGTCAGAGTCAGCAAAAGTATCTGTTTTATGGAAAGTCTTCTCTATACCTTCAGATCAAGTGAAATCCCACAGTGCAGCAACACCATTGTACTACCTAATGATTTTTTTCCCTTTTCTTTTTGCCAATCCTGGGGTTTGAACTCAGGGCTTGGGCTCTGTCCTTGAGTCTCTCTGTGCTTACTGCTAGTACTCTACCACTTGAGCCACAGCACCACTTCCAGCTTTTTCCTAATAGTTTATTAGAGATAAGAGTCTCATGAACTTTCTTACCAGAGCTGGCTTTGAACCATGATCCCCTAATCTCAGGCTCCTAAGTAGCCAGGATTACAGGCATGAGCCATTAGTGCCCAGCATAGATGAATTTTTTTTTAAATTTTTATTTTTTGTGAACATACTGCACAGAGGGGTTACAATTACATGGGCAAGATAATGAGTACATTTCTTATCAAGCATTGCAGCCTCCTCCTTTGTTTACCCTTCACATCCCTTCCCATCCTCCCCCACCACCCAATACCCCCCCTTCCCCCGCACCAAAGTTGTAAAGTTCGTTTTTGACATGACAACTTGTACTTCTCATAGTTGCAACGGGTCCACTTGTATCCTTTTCCCCATCTCCTCCACAAATTACACCGACATCAAATGATTTTTTTAATTGTATTTGTAACTTACTATATTTCAAATGAATGGACCAAGAAAATATGATATATATGCACAATGGAATTTTATTCTTTAATTAGAAAGAATGATATTGTACCATTTATAAAGAAATGGAAAGACTTGGGAAAATTTAAGGACACTGAAGTAGACTAGGCTCAAAAAGAGACAAATGTTAAATGTTTTTCCTTATATGTGAAAACTAGAATTAACTGGTAGTACACAAGTAATAAATTTCAGTTAATAAATGTATTAACTGAAATATAGTAGATTTAAGGGAGACCTCAAATAGCATTGTCCTTAGAACAGAATTCCAAAGTTCAACAATGTAAACACCAGGGAGTAGATCTTTGCAAGGGTAGGGTGGGGTCAAGAGAAAGAGGTAGATGAATGAAGAAGAGAAAAGGAAGAGAGAAGAGGGGTTGGAGGCATGACTTGGTAGAGTGCCAGCCAATGAGTGAAAGCATCATGTACTGAGTTCGAGTTCCAATCTCAGACAAAAAGAAAAGTTAAAAAAAAAAGAAAAGAAAAACCCAGAGCAAGGGAAGGGGTATGTTGGGGAAGTATGGGTAAAAGATTGAAAAGGTGACATTGGTCATGTGCATTATAATCACAAACTGCTTTGTTAAATGTCAATTCCTTCATACAATTAGTTAAGGGCAATAATAATGAAAAAAACTTAAAAACAAAGATATAAATTATTTACAAGGAGTCAAAGCCTTAATAAGTCAAGGAGCATCTGTCTATGAGCATAGTAGTTAGGGGTATGAGTTATCTTTCTGTAAAAAAAAATACATGCTATTTCAAAATAGAGCTTGTATTTAATTTCTGTATATATCCTCACATCAAGTAGAGTCAAATGTTACTTAAACTGAGATACAAATGTCTCCAGTCAGTCTGTCTCATAAAGAGCTTTTATTCCATATAATTGATGTGACAAGAACTATGTATAAGACAAGGAAGAAAGAGGAAATATTGACTTAAGTTCAAAAATCTTCAATTAGTTGAACTTGGTTCTAGAAGCAAAGACTCAGTCTATGTCTTGTAGTTTATGTATTTTAGTGTGATTGTGATTTAAAAAATCATAGAAACTGAGTTCAGAAGGTATACCTATCTCTGGTCCTTAATTCTTTCACATAAAAAAAGGTGTGCTCAAGTATATATTTCATATTTTCCAAGTCAAATTTAAAGAGTCTGTAATTGTTTAACCAAATGTATGCCAATAATTACTCTCCAGCTGCATTATGTGAGAAGATGGATTTGGGCCTTCCAGGTTTTATCTTTCCAGAGAACTCAGTATTACATAGTCTAACAAGGGTAGAGTTCTGGCTAACTTCAATTATGAAGAGAGGTTTCTTAGGAGGGTTCTAGAGCAGCTTTCTCAGAGAACTCAAGCTGTGAAGCTATAAATTGTGGGATAACATCCTAGCACCATCTCTGAGGAAATCCCCCCAAAAGTCTATGAGGCCCAGATCTTGGAGATCAGAGCTAGACAAGGCAACAGCATGCTGATCAATCAATTTTGGGGTTGAACACACATTTTTTATAAGTATGGCCATTTGCTTTGTAACAACAGGTTGAGGGTTATTATTTCTGTATTGTCTAGATGAAGTAGTTGAGATTCAAGTTCAAAATATAGTTAAACTGATTTTGAGAAAGAAAAAAGAACAGCTCCTGATCTCCAAAAGCACTCTGAGTGCTTTTTTTGTCCTATTGATTTTCCTTGTAAGTATTATTTTCCTATTGCCATAAACAGCCTCAGAGAATACACCTTCATGTGAACTTACTCTGAGAGCATGAGAAAGTGAGACAAATCAAGGATACTTCGTAATTTTGTCAAAACAAGGCCACTGTGTCACTCATAAAATACCAAACAAACCTCCTTCTCTCTTGAGTAGAACTGGTGACTTCTTCTTTACTAGTTGCAGATGGATCTTTATTTTCAGCACAAATATATTACTTGTCTCTACTTCTTATAGCATCTAATATTGAGCAAAATCAACTAAGACTATCATCATATAGTTTGTGTCTAACACTATTACCAACAGGCCCCATGGTTCTTGTGATGTGTGTTCTTGGCTACCAAGAATGGTAATTCTATCTAGTTCAATTGTAGGTGTGTTCCTGTTGGTCTTTGGTTGGAGAGCATTGATGGTTTTCTAAAGCTTAAGTGAATTTTCAAAATCATATAGTTAGTAAGGGTTGGTCTTACCCTTCACAGGCCATCAATACAAGAAAACCCAGGCTACAGCTCCACTACCAGCACAAGAGAAAGGCACATAGTATAGTAGAGCCATCATGTGGTAGTGAAGAGCACTTGGGTTTAAGGAGCTATTTTCTATTTGAATCTCTATTTTAACTTATCACATAACCTTTTAAATGAAATGACTTCAATTGAGCCTTATATTACTTCAATGAGGATGGTAGGCTGAGCATGACTCTTCCATTGGCCAGTGAGATGAGAAGTGGTTTACCTATGGTTCCTATACTGGTTAGTGACATGCCCTGTTCTTAAATACCATACAGGTCCACGAGTGAAATGTAGAACATGAATGGCACTTGTTTGGATTATGAGCAAATCTATAATAACTGTAAAATCAGAGTAGAAAAGGATTTTTATCTAGAATTACCCATTCTAGATTTAACATGAACAGACATTTAGAAGGAACATACAATAATGCATCTTCAATAACATTTGATCCATTCAGGTCTGGATACATGGTTCAGCCTGCCTAGCAAGCATGATATGCAAACATGAGTACCAAAAACAATTGATGCTTGATGTTATCTTAGACTTCATTAAGTGGTGAATTGACTCTACTGTAGAAAGTGACTAACTATACAGGTATTTTTGCAGATATTTTGTTCAGATATTTTTCTCAGATCTGTGTACTTTTTTTATAGAGGATCAATGGAATGCACTTGGATAAAAGAGGTAGTAACTGAAAAGTGGTTTCAAAACCAGGTGGAAAGAAAAAGGTTAAGGGAAGGGGGAGGAGGGCAGTTAGCTTAAAGAAAAGTTCCACATGGTGAAATGTGATAGTTGTTGCCAGACATGGGAAAGGCCATCACACGGAAGAGAAAATAGACTTTCACAATGTTGCTTTGGAGGCAGAATTAGGACCAGTGGGTGGAATTTATAAGCAGCCAACTTTGGGCTCAATATAGGAATTGTCTTTTTAACATGGAAATCTATCCAACAATGTAAGCTTACTATTCCGGAGGGAATTTAAGTAACCTGGGAGACATTTTATGGAGGACACTTGAAAGCAGATCCAGGTGAAGTCTGTGCCTCATGACATCTGTGTTCCATCTCTTACATTAACATTTAGGTCTTTTCAGGCACTGTGTTAGGCTTTGGCATGGAATGTGGGAAATCAAGGGCGAATAAGATAATGCCCCTTTTATGTGTTTCCTTTTTAATATTTGATTATTCATTAACTTGGATTTTAATTTAGTTTGCTCTTTGGTTCATTTGATAAAAATTTATGAAGAACTTAGGTGTTCTTATCTCTGTGGATAATTTGGTACATAAAAAAGACATAGCCCCTTCCTTGGAATTCTATCAAGATCTTAAACATGAGAATAGGAATTATATTAAAATCTAATTTTTACCTCACACAAAGCATTAGTAAACTGTCCAGCCATTAACATGGCTGCATGAGGAAATTAGAATTCAGCGAAATTGATGTCCAGCACAAGACATTTTCTAATGAATAATTCGTTCCTCTCATGTTATCTCAGAGTTGTAAAAAGTACTTCCAGAATCCTTTGAAATCAGTTTTCACTAGAGATAGAGGATGGCCATCCAAGTTCAATTCTAAATGTTAAGTGTGCTATAATAGCTCATAGATTCTTCTCAAGAAATAGTTCTCCAAATATTTTACTCTAGAGACCTGGAATAAAGTTGTTGCCATCAGATCTCTTTACCAATAATTCAATTCAGTTCAGTTCAACTCAATTCATATCTTAATAGAAGCCTTTAAGACGTTATACTAAATACTCCAGAGAATTCAGAAATTCATGAGACCTAGCCTCTAGCCTTACTGTCTAGTTGGGAATGTATAGATAAATAACTATAAATTCAAAGTCAAAATATCTAAGTGCCTTAGAGAAGAAATAAAGAGATAAGGATTATACTGTTTCTGAGTTCAAGAAGCAAATGCAATGTTTCAGGAAATTTGAAAGATGTGTGTGTATTTTTATGGTGATAATACAGAACAGGATCCTCCAGGAAAACAGATGATTAAGCAGCAGAAATGAGAGTGTGTAGAAGCCTTTGGGAAGTAGTAAATATCCTTGTACTTGGGAGACTGAGTAAGTATTGGAGGCAGTTTAAGATGGGGGCATTGAGTAAGAGTTGGATAGGCCAGACTAAGAACTGAAGTTTATTAGGTAACAGAGAATGATAGAAGACAGGTATTGAGAGAAGAGGGATAATCATAGCCATAGCATAGGAAAGGTGCCCCTGCCAGTTTTGAGTGGATTGGGAGTGGGTGTGACAAGTCAGGAGTTTGGGATGTAGAGAATACCCAAGCCAAAGGGTGGGCAAATAAGGCTGAAGAGGGAAAACCTATGAGACTTAAGATCTGGAATAAGGATGATCAAGGAGGTTGAGTGACAAGTAAGGGAAAGAGACAAGGAAGAAGAGCTTGGTAGAGAGGAAATAAGAGGCTGGTTTTAGATACTGATTTTAGGTGCTGTTAGGACACCAGGCTGAGAGCTTATGTACTTGGCAGTTGGAAGTCAACGTCTTAAACTGAGATATAAGTTCAAGTTTATACAACAATTTACAAATCATCCAAAAATATGCTTGTTTTGTATACCAATCTCATAGGAAAAGATGTATTTGTCAAGAGATTGAGTGTAGAGATTCTTAGTGAATGGAAGTAATTGTGTTTAGGAATAAATGAAGAGAAGAAAACAATATATAAGATCGTAATAGGTATTTCTGACAAAGTCTTCATTGAATAGGCTCTAGAAACTAGAGGAGACATTGAAGAGAGGTGGGCTGGTGACCCATAGATCCAATAGCATCACAGGTCAAGGAGGACTGGAAGTGAGCAGAGACTTTGGTTTTTGACATAGATGTCTTGGTGAACTTCAGGAAGTATCATCCTTGCCTGACAGAAGAGATACACTAGATCATAGGAGGCTGCTTGGGCAACAGAGGTAGTGAGATGAGCCACGTTCTAAAGGAAACAGGAAGTAAAGGAACATTCTGAGAGGACAGCAAGGGTGACAACATGTTTCAGTAAGATGGGAGAGACAGAATCTATTTTAGGAAAGAGTGGGTAGAATGTGAGATGCAAAACATATGAGTAAGAGGAAAGAACCCAAACTCTAGCTGTCAATGTCTCTTAATGAATCAACAGTCAGAATTCAGGATACACAGCTCCAGACGCTGCTGTGCTTCTTTCATAGATAGGAGGTTATTTATGCTAGCCCCGAAGCCACACTTTGGCTCACGTAGTCACCTCCTGTCAGTATGTTCCCACCCTGCACCCATCACACTGACGTTCAGAACCACCTTCAAATGCCCAGCTGGTGTATTTCATCTGTTGCACATGAGTTATAGCTTACCCTGACTATCCTAGAATGCGGCTCTTCTAAGTATTTGTTTTTAATTCTAGCCTCTAGGAGCTTGGGCAGGACTCTTATATTCCTTAATTCTAAATAAAGTTTTGAAGAAGCTGGATACATAGCCGGTAGCAAGCATTGTTTTGGAATCATAAAATTAAGTTTAGGAGAAAAATACAATACAATTAAGTTAGGAATGTCCAACCAAGCATCGCATTTTTCTGATGCAGGAATTGAAGTCTTAAGAGGTTTAACTTACTGATAATGTCATTTGTCCATGAGTAGTAAGAACATTTATTTGAGGAGCAGACGCTGTTAAAGGTGCTCAAGGAGACAAAGAGATTTACAATCTATTGTGGAAGAGAAATGTAAACAGCTCAGCACAGTACAAACTGTGCAAAGCAAAATGGTGGCCTGCACAAGCTAGAGTAGAAGTAGATATTGTTAATTCACTTCCTGAGAAGTGAGCTCACATTCAGGAAAGCATCAGTGAGGAAGAACCCTTTGCCCTGTACCTTAAAGAAAGATAAAAGACTGTGGATAGCTTATAAGTGTTCATGTCATGGTGAAGCCCATTCATCTGCATTCTACTCTTGCAACTTGGACAATGGCTAATTATTTGATAGAGCCATTGATGGTTCTGGCCATCACCAGAATTCCTCACTCTACCTTGTCAGGAGGTATGTAGATATGTGAGACATTTGGGAGATAGAGAAAATCACTATTGCCTCTGGGGTAGGGGAGGAGCATGATTGAAGTGGCATGGCTACTAAGGATTCCTGGAGAGAAAAGAATGATAGAAGGTATGGGAGGGGGTAACAATGCTTGACAAGAAATGTACTCATTGCCTTACTCATGTAACTGTAACCCCTCTGTACAGGATCTTTACAATAAAACAAGAAGGGATTGGGAGAAAACAGTAATGGGTGCTCACAGAGTTTGACTCCCAGTTTCTCAGTGCTGGTAATGCTACTTTTTGTAGCTCTGAAGTTTTTTAATTCAAGAAAGAGAGAGAGAGAGGGAGAGAGAGAGAGAGAGACAGAGAGATAGAGAGACAGAGAGAAAGAGAGACAGAGGGGAGAGAGAGAGTGTGTGTGTGTGTGAAAGAGAGAGAGAAAGAAAGAGATGGAGATGGAGTGAGAGAAAGAGGGATAGATGGAGAGGGAGACAGAGACTACTTCTACTACTTCCAGAGAAAAAGGGCTCAGACCAACCCAAGTTATCATTACATGAATTCATAAATAGTCACTATTTTAGAGATCAGATGCTTTTGACTTGGGTTCTCCATTCCTTTGGTTTTGCCATCAAAGGATTTGGCTCCATAAATTAGAAGTGTAGATTAGCACAAGAAGCTCAATCCAGAGGGATAGAAGGCATGAAGTAGAGCTAGTGACAATTCCACATGGAAGTCTGCAATAGTCAAAGCTCATCAGCAGGGGAAACCTCCTGGCATCTCAGGGAGGAAATAGGCATAAAAGTCTGCACCTTGGTTCTGCCTTCTTATGAATATCTCTGAGGTAGAGAGGATCTTCCACTTGGTTGTTCTGACTTTGCCTTCTTAATGTGAAAACTCAGGGTAGGAGAGGGGCTGCAACAGTTCTTGGGATTCCTTCCAACTCTGGGGGTCTCCAGATTGCTAATTGGAGCCCTAAGAAGACAGCAGCTTGTCATTCTCTCTCCTCACCTAAAGAGGAGTCAAAAATATTTGGCTCTGACTCTTTAGCATGGGAAGTGGTGGCCCACAGACATCACAGTTGAGATATTAATAGATTATTCCAAATGTTATATTTGCATAGATGCATCACTCATTATGCAGATTGCCAATTATGAATTATTTGTTCTTCTTCCAGTGGAGAAGTTTATTTGCAAACTGCACAAGAGTGACTTCAGGAAGCATAGAGATAAACTCCTTACTCAACAGATCCCTTTGTGGGGTTCTCAGTAAAGACTTGTGCTTAGACAGATGCTTAAAGAAACAAGAGAACAGAGAGTACAGGGCAGTGGAGGTAGAAGAGGAACATCAGAGATAGGCATAAGAAAACACATAACGAGAAGATCTAGAGGTTAGCATGATTAGATGTCTAATGTGAAAGAAAAATGGTTTTGTTCCAAATGCAGCAGAGTCCAAAGTGAATCCAAGCCTTCCTTCTGGCTGAGCCCTACTGTGAAGTTCAAGCCTCTTCCTTACAGTTCAAAAATTACCAACTTATTAGCGATTTGCAACTGATTGACATTATGTAGAATATTACCATAAAGCATTGACTTGGATTATATCATTTCACATGATTGACATTAGGAGGCAAAGCCTGAAGTTTAGACTTGTTAGTAACTTGCAACTGATTGGCACTATGTAGGAATAATATCATAAGTCCTTTACTTAGATTGTCCCATTTCACCTCTTTGCTATTAGGAGACAGAGCCTGAAGCTTGGAGAATTTACATACCACTCACATGCCAAGCTGATGTTTGATCATAGACTGTTTAATCTTAGAACCTAATCTGCCATACTACACTCTTCCTTAGGAATTTAATACTTTGGGCTATGGGCTATTTTTCTTAGGGATGTGCATAAACATAAATATGGATTCTGTGGGCACGTCCAAATGGGAACATAGGAGATAGTGCCCTCAGTTTTCCTTCACTGGGTTCTGGTGTTTTACTCGGGATTCTCCATCTGAAAGGAGTCTGAAGGTGACTCCAGAGGGTGGAGGTGATTAATGGGGTTTTAAAAGGGAAAATGAGGGAAGGCTTCAGAAATGAAGAAGAAAGGAAATAGAATATTTTGGGAAATAAGTTCAGTAAATACAGGAGGGAATAAGAATCATAGGTTCTTGGAAAAAGAAGTTTGGGAGCTTCTAATCTAGAACCATACTTCATGCAGAGCCCTGCACTGAATAATGTATGTGGGAAATTAATGGGGAAAGGCGATGTCCTCCCTTAGAAGGAAAGGGCAGGAAATAATCAATCAAACTTCCTGGGCCATCTGTTCCTTTTGTGATCAAAACTGGCCATAGTGCCATGGTACAAGCAGAGTAGTGAGCCCTGTTCTCAGGGAGGAGTTGGTCTAGTTGGGTTTCAAGACTCCCAAGTGAAAAAGACTCTAGGAGACAGGATACTTGTGTCTAGTGGCCTTTTGCTACAAGACAATTGAAATGGACTAATCGACGTTATTTTGAAATTTTAAAGAGATGTCAAAGACTTTTAGTGTCACAAATGAATGTAAAATATTTAAAGCAGAAAAGGTCAAGAGCTATGTACATATGACCTTATAAGATGATGCTAAGTGAAATGAACTCCAAGATAGGGACGCAAGAGGTTTTATCTTTGTAATTGTTGTTTTTAATGTACCATGTGATTTTTTTTGGTTTCTTTTGTATGTTCTTCCCCATGGTATAACCCCTGTTTTCACTGTATTTAATTCCAGTGCCCTGTATCTTGTATATACATTAAAAGTTTTAACATTTTTTTATTGTAAAAATACTGTACAGAGGGGTTACAGTTACATGAGTGAGGTAATGAGTACATTTCCTATCGAGCATTATTACCTCCTCCTTTATTTTCCCCCTACCATCCCTTCCATCCCCACCTCCCCAACTTCTCCTCCTTCCCCCTCCACCAAAGTTGTAGAGTTCGTTTTCAACATAGTGTCTTGTACATTTTATTGTTACAATGAGTCAACCTGTATCCTTATTTAAACATTTTGTTATTTCCCTTCCCCTCCCCAAATTAGAAAAATGTGTATATACAAGATGCAGGGCACTGAAATCAAATACAGTGAAAACGGGTTATACAATGGAATTCTATATCTCCATCAGAAAGAATGACTTCACCTCATTTGTTAGGAAATGGAAAGACTTGAAAAAAATTATATTAAGTGAAGCCAGGCCCAAAGAAACATAGGTCCCATGGTTTCCCTTATTTTCAATAACTAGTATATTTCTAGGACAAATGGAAAAGGTCAAATGTTATTTCCATATGACCATATAAAATGATATTAAGCAAAATGAACCCCAAGATAGGGACACAGTGGTTTTTTCTTTCTTGCTATTGTTTTTATACATTTCTTTCTAATTTTGGGAGGAGAAGGGGAAATAACAAAATGCTGAAACAAGGATACAGGTTGACCCATTGTAACAATGAGATGTACAAGACACTATGTTGAAAACGAACAAAGGAGGTAACAATGCTCAATAATAAATATACTCATTACTTTACTCATATAACTGTAATCCCTCTATACAGTATCTTTACAATAAAAAATATCAAAAGAATGTAAAATATTTAATTATATCCTATGTTAATCATATGTTATAGTAGTATGTTTTAAAGGAATAACATGTGGAGGTGGGAGGGAAGGGATGGTAGGGGAAAAACAAAGGAGGAGGTAACAATGCTTGATAGGAAATGTACTCATTACCTTGCTCATGTAACTGTAACCCCTCTGTACAGTATTTTTACAATAAAAAACATAAGAAATTTCCCCTTAAACTTTAAAAATGTGGCTACTAGAATATTTAGAAGTATGTAGGAGGTTCACCTTGTGTTTCTGTAAGATGGT
>NW_012267241.1:1211664-1310359 GCF_000151885.1 Dipodomys ordii
GTTCACCTTGTGTTTCTGTAAGATGGTGCTGGTTTAGATCTTGGCTGAGGTTCACCTTGTGTTTCTGTAAGATGGTGCTGGTTTAGATCTTGGCTACCTTAGGAGACATCTATAGACTATCATATGGGAACTTGTTAGGAATGCTGAATCCCAGGCCCCACCCTGGGCCTATTGAATTAGAATTTATATGTTGACATGATCCCAAAGGATCTGCGCACACACTAATATTTGAGAAGCATTAAACTCTCCATGTTTCCTTTATGGGTTGATACTTTACCCATTTCTACTAAAACAATACCAGTCTGGCTGTGACCCTCTTAATAGCCAAGCACATGGTGTTTTAATCTCAGATTTCCCATCTATAACAAAGAGCTAAGCAATCTGCTCTTTTAGTCATCTCCAGTTCTGCCTAGTAGGCAATGATTCTGTGATTATAATTTAGAAACTTTTGTTATCTGATAGAATTACTCACCATAACATTTAATTTTAGACTCTAATTCCCAACCAACATCTCATCTAAGAAGATAATATTCTTCTAGTTCCACTCAAGAATATTGATAGTTCTGTTAGGTCCTCTTTTAAAGTTCATTCTCACATTCCTACTCAATAATGAAGTTACTTGTAAAGAAAGTAGGGAACACCTTAGTATTTGGAATACAGGCATTGAATAAAGAAAATGGTCAGACACAGAGGTAACCAGCCTTCATGACTGGCTTTTTGAACTTTGTCTTTAGTTCAGATGTGAACAAGGAGCATATATCAATTCTTTCTTTGGAAACAGATTGTAAGCAAACAGGAAGGGAAACAGAAAAGCATAGGGTAGGAGAATAGAATGTGGATCCTAAAGGACTGAAATGTGTATCTCAGCTCTCTCTCTATAATCTTAGGTATGTTAATTTTATGCAGACAGGCCTCAGTCTATTCCTCTCTGAAAAGGATTAAATAATATGCTGTTTATTCACTCAATAGATTGTATAATTATATTAGTTTAGTTTGATGTTAGAGATTTTTGTTATTAATATTATTAGTTACTACTGGTACAGTATGACACTTGATATTATGAGCATGATAAGAATCGTAAGACAATAGCTCACTCACTGTAGCTGAATACCCTGTGCTCAGGTGGAATTTAAAGTGGTCCTTGAAGTATAAAATGATTTTGAGAATGGAAGACAGTCCAGTTTGTTGGACAGAAGGACATACGATTATGGTTAAAAAAGGCAAGTGGAGTCTGTTTTTTAGAAATGAGGTAGAAGTCTTATGTTACAAGATTTCCCCTTTTGCCCTATGTTGAAGAAATGA
Organism: Dipodomys ordii; assembly: GCF_000151885.1. Taxonomy (NCBI): domain Eukaryota; kingdom Metazoa; phylum Chordata; class Mammalia; order Rodentia; family Heteromyidae; genus Dipodomys; species Dipodomys ordii. The sequence continues at coordinate 1,212,967 of NW_012267241.1, forward strand.
GGTTCTTCTCTAGGGTGCGGGGCCTCTTTGCTTTGGGAGGTTTTGCTTTGGGTTTACCAAAAGTGTTGGTCTGAGTGGACAACAGGTAAGCTCACCCACCATCTTTTTGGCCTGTCTTTCTCTATCCAAGTCATTGGTGATGGGAGGCTGCTCCAACGCTGACATTTCCCTGTGACTCATTTCTTGCTATTTCTTCACGGGGGGATCTGGGCTGACAATGCAGAAAGACTTCCCCCACATAATTGAAAGGAATTTCTGATTATGCTCAGGGATGTCAGCCATGATAACGTATTGGACTGTTTCCAATTCCAGCCGCCTCAGATGACAATGTTCCAGTCTCCCTATGAATTTCAGGCTCCCTTCTGGGAGTGATTTCTCAAGATAGTGTGCTATTTCCAAGCTTTTCTACATCTCCCTCCCCACCCCTCGTCCCCCGCAACAGAATAGATGGGTGTCTAGTGAAGTATACTTTTATGGGGGGGGGGGTGTCTCTGCTTACAAGCTCTGTTGTTTTATAAACCTGTAAAGATTTCCTCAGTGACCCTGTATCTGGCTGTATCTGGAACCCTATGCTCACCCCACAAGAAAAGGTTGGGTGAAGACACATATATTTTAAGTCTTTCTTTAGAGAGGTTCTTTTGAATATGCAGAACAAAGTGAGGGCTGTATTTATCTCTGACCTTTTCCGGCTCCTTTCTTACATCTGTTAAGGGAAAAACAGGGCTCTGAGCTCACCAGTCTCTTCTCCCACGGAGCAGATGATAGAGTTGCCTGATTCACTTCCTTGCCAGCACTTTTTCCTCAGGCCTGTCTGAATTTTTCCCTGTGGCTGATACTCCTTGGAGCTTATGGAGGATCCTTTACACAAAGGGACAGAATAATGGAAGCTAAGCTTCTCCTGTGTGTTAGCCTTTATATCCCTTTTCCAAGAAGGAGATTAATATCATTGCTGTTCTTTTTTGTGCTTCCTTATAGTCATGCTGGGAACAAGGAAGGAAAAGGTGGAGAAAGGCTCAACTTGATTCTCAAGTGCTGATGATCAGAAGACTTTTTCTAGAGAGGCTAAAGTATTAATTCTTGTCTATAGTTGCACCAAGAATCCAATTGGAACTAAGAGTGTCTTCCAATAATACTTTTGCGGGTTTTTCCATTTCATGCTGCTTCTGGGGCTTGAACTCATACCTTTCTGCTCTTCTTTAGGTATTGTTTTTCCCTTCAAGGTTGGTGCTCTATCACTTAAGCTATAACTCCACTTCTGGCTTTTTGCTGCTTAATTGGAGATAAGAGACTCTAAAATGTCTGTCTAGGCTAGTTTTGAACTATGATCCTCAGATCTCAACCTCCTGAATAAGGCTGGTAACCGTTTTCATTTTGCTATTTCCTCATCCTTCCTTGAGAATCAACTCTAACACTGTAGCAATAATTCTGTGCTCATTATGAGAGTACAGTGCATACTGTATGCACTGGAAGGTTGTGTGCACTGAATTGAGCTGTACAGTTACCATGGCTGTTTAGTTTCCCATAGTTTTCTCAGAGATTAGCACTGTGCCTGGTATATAGCAGGTAATTATAAATGGAAACATTCTGGATCAAAAGCATATATTTATTTAATTTTTAATACACACCTATTAAATCACATTTGTGAAGTAGTTTGAAAAAATGGCACACCTTTTGCCAAGCTTTGCTTTTATTATTGATTGAACAAAAATAATATAGGACAATGATCCTAGCATAAAACTTGTATGTATTTAAAATTAATTTCAGGTTGCCTTCTCTTTGAGTACTACCCTTAAATCAATCTATCCTTGTATAATAACCCTATGTCCAATATTTGGGATTTCACCAATAAGTATACATTTCCTTGGATCCAGCCACACATTTTCCTAATAACATTTTGTTGTTGTTTACTTGTTTAAACAAACAAATAAGTGATGCAGGCTGGCTTCCAATTCATTATGTAGTCTAGAATAACCTCAAATTCATAATCTTCTCATATCATCCTCTGGAGTGCTGGGATTACAGATGTGTGCCATCATATCTAGCCTACCGATCTTGCTTAAAATGCCAAGGCATCTCTGTTGGGCATCATGTTAAATCATGTTTGTGAATTAGTTTGAAAAATGACTTTCCTTAAAAAAGATAGAAGAAACCAAGGAACACTCTTTGTTCAGTCGAAAGACAGTGAAAGATAAAAACTAGAGACCAAATCTTGTTCATCAAGCCTGAGTGGCAATTCCGTTTTTTCTCCCTGCTCTTTTCAATGGTGGCATTTCAGCAAGGAAAAGATGAGCAATAGTGGTTCTTTCTTTCTTTCTTTCTTTCTTTCTTTCTTTCTTTCTTTCTTTCTTTCTTTCTTTCTTTCTTTCTTTCTTTCTTTCTTTCTTTCTTTCTTTCTTTCTTCTTTTTGGGGGGTCCATTCATGGGGCCTGAACTCTGGGCTTGGGCGCTGTCCCTCAGCTCTTCAGCTCAAGGCTAGTGCTCTACCACTTGAGCCACAGCCCCACTTCCAGCTTTTTTCTTTTTGCTTATGTGGTGCTGAGGAATCGAACCCAGGGCCTCAGGCATGCAAGGCAAGAGCTCTACCACTGAGCCACCTTCCCAGCCCATGGTTTTTTTTTCATTGCTGCTTTTTATATATTGACTGAGACATAGACAATCATTTCTTTCATCAAAAGCAGAATTTCAGCTTTTCTTTTGCAAACACCCTCTTAATTGAAGAGCTCTCATTGTAACAGCCTTAACAAACCAAGTTGCTGCTCAGCTTAACTGAAGATGTTGAAAATGTACTGCTTCTTAAACCTGCCATTCCACTGTTCCAAGGCCAAAAGTTGTAGAAAAAGAGTTCCTTCAATTGAATGATTTGGATATTTTGTGGTTATTGGCCATTAAGAATTACTTGTGATATCTAATAAACACCAATTTCTGATTGGTGTGAGAGGAACAAAGAGTTAAGCCAATCCAATAAAAAAGAATTTGGGGGAAGTTGAGATTTGTTTCAATTCCTTTTATCTTCACTAGCTCTTTTTTTTTTTAATATCTTCTTTGTCTCTATGACTCTTCCTCACTGACCTCAACACTGGAGGCCTCAAACCTTTCTAGCTTTGACATTTGCAAAGTTTCATGGATTGTTAAGCAGAGATAATAAATCTGACTTCCCAAATGCTTAACAAGGGAAACGACATTATAAAGCCATGTGCCTAATGTGGCAGGAAATATTCTATGGGTTTTTCCTTAAATCTTGTCATGAAAGTGATCATCAACTCTACCCATATATCAGTCTCTGGCTCTTGTGCCCAGGGAAAAGCTAAAGATGCTTCAAAGGGACCATGATTTCTTGGTTCTTGGGATACAAAGATATTATTTTGAATATTCTGTTTTCCCTCCTGTACTCTCATGTTCAATTCATGCTTCCTTCTGTATATATTCTAATATCATGAAACTCAACAGCAACAAGCTGAAGTACGTAGTCAAAGGAAACATGAGCCTCTTTCAGTGGATTCTCATTAGCATTGATCTTAAATCCTACAAAAAAAATCTTCAGGTCAATGAGAAAACATTGGTCTATGTCCCTGCCTCTCTCCCAAGCTACATATGTTCAGAAGATCTGTCTTCTGGATCTGCACAGAAAGGATAAGAAATAAATGCTCAGAGAAGCATAGGGATGTAAAAGGTCACAGCTACTCAGACCTTGCTGTTTCCAATCCAAGGTTGTAACCAGGAACTCAAGATGCTGCTTTTCTTCATCAAAAAGAGCCTCAAGTCTTCCGTACCTCTTTTTCTAGATAAAGAACTAGCACTTTGCTCTGATTAAAACTTGGAAGCCAGAAGTAGGTTGGACCAGATAGCTTCTGATAGCAGAATAAATTTAGTCCCTGGGAAGGAATAGCGCTGGTACACCAGCTCAACAACAAGCTCTGATTTGTAGCCTTTGCAGATTTTCAAGGTGTATATACTTGCATGAGGATTTATTTCGTGCTACCAACATGAAATGATTGAAATTGAATGTGTTAGTATAAGCCAGTTTCAAAGCATCAGTGGGAGAAAGTGACCTTGGCAAGGATATGATGTCACTCACTGCTAAGTTAAGACCACAAGTTGACAACATCCCAGTCTGCTTTCTCATTTAGTCAATGTGTTATTCAAATGAGAAGGTGGTGATTGTTTATATACATCGAAGACTTTTTCAAGAAATTTGCTTTGGTTCTTGAGCATAGATTTAGCTTGTTTCTGGCAGCCCCCAAACCATGGACAAAGTTATTGAAGCCAAGGGTTCCCATTGTTCCCACAATCTATAGGAAACCTCATTCATCTTACAAATTTGAAATCTTAGTAGTTTCACCCAAACACACAGCTCCAATCTTGCTGTGACAATCAGAAATCCCAAACTAGTGAACTAGTGGAATAGTGGAATTTTGGTCAAGTTCATTTGCCTTCTTGGCAGATGTTTTTCATGATGATAAGATGGACAGGATAGAGGACAGAATTCCTCCTCGTATCCCAAACCAAAACTCTGAAAGCTACTAATCCACAGTACAAAACACAAATGAAAATTCCCAAAGTGACCTTTTTTCTTTGTTTACATACTGGTGAATAACTGGTTGTCTACCATACGGCTAAATGGAACTGTGAATCTGATAAATTTTATTTCTCTCTTATGCGTGGCTTTGGCCTGCTGTGTGATTTAAAAAGATAAGAGCAGGATATGGGAAGGTGGTTCAGGGTAGAGTGCTTGCCTTGCATAAATGAGGCCCTGTGTTTGATTCCTCAGCACCTACCACATAAGCAGAAAAAAGCTGAAAGTGGTGCCGCAGCTCAAGTGGTAGGGCGCTGGCCTTGAGCTGAAGAGCTGAGCGACAGTGCCTAGGCCCAGATTTCAAGCCCCACAACCACCATGAACAGCAACAAAAAAGATAAGAGCTAGTTTCAGACCTTGTTCTTAAACTGCTCTCACACTGGTTTGTTCTATTACTTGTCCTTTTAGACTACCTCTATATATAAGCTCTTTGCCATTCTTAAGTGTATAGGATGATACAGATCAAATCTTTCAGCCATGAAGTGTTTGGTTTGTCAGTCATGGGGCTTGAACTCAGAAGCTTGAACTCTTTTGCTCAAGGCTAGTGCTCTACCCCTTGAAGCCATGGCACCACTTCCAGTTTTCTGCTGGTTAATTGGGGATAAGAGTCTCATGGGCTTTCCTGCCTGGGCTGGCTTCAAATCACTGAGATCCTCACATCTCAGTGTCCTGAGTTGCTAGGATTACAGGAGTGAGCCACCAATGCCTGGCCAGTCATGAATGCTTTCATGTCCACAAATATGGCACCGAAGATAGTTTAGCTACAGTCATGGGAGATGCACACCAGCAAAAAGTGGAGGTAAGGAAGTAAGAGAAAGATTCAAACACATGTTTGGAGATGACAGGTTTATCCTGACAAGTAGTTTCCCCAGGCAGTCAAAAGGCAGCTAGTTGGAAGCTCCTAGGTGATGGGAGAGGAGAAAACAGTAGAAGAAGAAAGACCCTGAGCAAGGTGGTAAAAAGTGATAGAGAGTTCTCCAGTTCAGAGTGTGCTAGGACTCTACCTTATGTATTTCAAATGGTATGCTTTAGCTAGTGCGGAAATAGTATACCCAGCATGAGCTACATTAATACCTTTGCTTTTATCAATGCTTAGGCATGGCTTTCCCACTTTGGTCTAGCAGTTGGCTATAAAGAATCCATAGTTTCACCTCATCATAAACCTTTCTTGAGCTGAGCCAACTAGTTCACACTGGGGAGAGCCAAGGGGAGCAGACCAATGGTAGAAAGAGCCAGGAAAGAGGCCCTGGAAGAAGCGGAGCACTCAGCATGGTGATGGTTATGGCTATAGTTAAGTAGACAAGGAGCTAAATTAGGTGCCTGGCTGTGGAAGCAAGGATTTTTGGTTTAGATACCTGATAATGGAGGCAGTGATTTTCTGCTTCATTATACATCCGATAGGAGAGAAAACTAAAACCAAAAATGATGCTTACTCTGTCCATGTTGGAGAACCTTTTTGTTTACAAAACAAAGTTTTCTGAAGTAGACTTGTTTTCCCACTCTGTGGTTCTTTTTGCTTTATTTAGGTTCATGTGCTTAGTCTGCCTCTGGGATTATCCAGCCCCAGATGCCACCATACACTGGCTAATTAGACAATTTATGTGCCCTGAGTATGTAAGAGAGAGACCATTCACTGGCCTGGAAAAAAATCACCCTTAACAATAGTAATACTAATAAAAGGTAATTCATAAGGTGCTTGCAATAGGCTAGGTAGTGGAGTTGTGATTTGAATCTAGGCCTTGCAGCTCATGTGTGATTATAACCACCACACTAGTGTCTCCTACTTGCCAAAATGTCACCCAGGTGGGACACAGGACGAGCACTGAGGCAAGAGCTATAGGTGACCTTCAATTTTTGTGACCTTGCACCTGATTAAAAGAGAACTCTCTCCTCTCATCCTTGATAGCTTCTCTAAATAGTAAGGTAGCAAAGAAGACCACCAGGCCTTAGGAATCACATAGTTATGTATTTTGTTTTGAGTTTGGTGTCCTTCCATTTCCACAAAAGCAGAGATATGCACCTGTTTTGCTTTTTTCAAGGTAGCCAGTGCCTAGCACATAGTAAGTGTTGAACAAAATATCAAATAAATGAGTGGAATAGTGGATCAATAAAACACTTAATACATATGATCTCACTGGGCTTCATAACTGGACTGTAGGATATATAAAGTAAAGACTTCCTAGAGTGTCCATTTCTCAGATAAGATCATAAAAACAAGTACCGGGGAATGATCTCACAAGGCCAAAGAACTAGAAAAAGAAAGAATCTGCGGCCAGAATTGCTGACTAGAACTCCAAAGGTGAGATGCTAGAAGAAAGAGAAGATATTGTATGGTCTCTTTTGAGCTATAGGGGGCTTAGGAAGTTCGTGGCCTAGGGTCTGAGAGTTGGTGAGAGGACACAGAGCAGAGAACAGGGAAAGAAAAGCCCTGTATTCCTCACTCAGTGAGAGTCCATTGTTCTTATTTACCTTCTGGAGATACTATATGAAGAGGATTCTATACATTTTCCCAAGCTTATGATTCATTTTGTTCCATTTCTGTCACTCATTCTATCAGGAACTGCCCCTTGGACTTCATAGCACTGTTACATAGAGAAAGATGTGACCAAGAGTGAAAGGTACAGTAGAATTTTTCAGTAAAAACTCAGTAGTGTGGTCTTGTGACCAGATTTCTGCTGAAAGAGAGAACACTTTTCCACTCCTGGAAAGAGAATTCAGTAGAAAACCCATCACAAAAATGAGCCTGGAATGTCATACTTGCTAACTGTCCAGCACCATTTAAAGCATTGCTTGTTTGCCTAGTTTATGCTGCAGACAAGCAATGTAATACCCTGCAATTCTTTTTCTTTATGAGACCACCAACATTTTTCCAAACAATAACAGATATTTTTCCTTGCAGTGGCTTCTCATATCTGCTACCTTTCCTAGTATATATACATTTGTGTATAACATAAAGTAACAGATTGATTATTTTTAGGATTTTCCCACCTCTGACAAACTAATACTGCAAAGAGAAACCTCTTAAGTCTGCACTTTCACCCCAGAAATGATCAAAATAAGAAGCCAAACACTGAAATGAGCCTTTAAGTGTCTTGTAATGAACTGTTTAATTGTTCTCGAAATTAAAAGAGCTGACTTCAGTTTCAGCTTGCAGCAGTCATTTTTCTCCTCAGATGATGTTTATCAATGACCTTATAAGCCTACGGAATTGTAGGGAATAGCAGAAGTTGAAGAGGCAATCTCTGGGCCCTTGGACTTGACCATCCAGTGCAGGGAATAAAATATCTAAACACAGCCAGAGCCCAGCTGACCCACAGGGAAAGTGGCTCCAAGAGCAATAGGGCAGAGCAAGAGGTTGACTGAGATGGAGGGGTTTTGCAGAGACACTGGGTGAGGAGGGATGGGTATGGTTATTTATTTGTACATCATCTCTTTGCAACTAAGCATTTGAAAAATCTTAATAGCCATTCTGAGGAGGTGGCAGGGAGGCAGGAAAGAGGAAAGAGTGTGCCAAAGCTTTCAATTCTCTCAGAGCCTCTGCTCATCTGCGAAGGAGTTCTGAGCACTCAGTGGGTGGTTTCACAAGCCCCTATAACCTGTGGGACATTCCAGGAAATAGTGTTCACCTAGGTAGGTTCCATCCTGGACAGCTTCCAGAGGAGCCCAATCCTTTCCCATCAGGGCCACCTGGCAGAGACCCAATGTGTTCTTTTGTCTTAATCCATGTCATTCAGGAATAAAATCTGAGTTTCTCCATCTTGCACTTCTAAGCACAGCCTCATTGATATTCAGCAAACTTTCCCGGCCCTCTTCTCTTTTAATTCTGTGAGAAGACATTTCAATGAGTCTGAGCTGGGACAATTTAGAGCTGAAACTCCAGCTTCTATTCACAGCCTGGGTATGTTCTCACAAGATTTGAGTCAGGGGGCTAAGCTTTGAGATCCCCTATGGCATTGTGTCCAAGTTCCTCGGGGCCAGGCTGCCAAGTTCATACGAGGGGCTGATCTCCCTCCTTTCACAGACCTACTTATTAGCAGCTTTCTTTCCTTTTCTTTTCTTTTCTTTTTTTCCCCCTTCCAGCCCCATAGATACAATTATTAGAAATTCCTGGTTTTGTGCCCATATTGAAAGAAGGCCTGAATGGGTATGCTAAGGACCTGAAAGGGAGCCACTCTCTCTAACTCCAGCTTCTGTGGTTAATTAGATTTGGATGGTTTCAGAGGAGCAGCTGGAGTTTGCAGAAAATGGGAATGATAAAAAAAAAGGACCATTCAAGGTATTTCGGAGGGGGCTGCATCAAATAATATAGCTGTGGAATAGGGTTTGGGAAATACAGCACTGTTGATTTGGTGGGGGCGAGGGTGTCCAGGAGGGCAGGCAAAGGGCAGATGGGAATGGATGTGAGCAGGCAGAAAAGTGCCTGCATGGGGTGGATTCTATTTCGCTGGACACTGTGAGGCTGGCATCCCACAGAGAGCTCCCATGGAGCTCAAACTGTGGAGAGCAGCTCCGCCCAGCACCAACCCATCCAGCACTCATCAGGAGCAGGTAACCTGGACAGGTGGGAGTTATATATTTGGCTTGGAGTTCACGACCCCTGTCTTTTGGCTGAAACTAGTAGAAGTTCATCAGAAAAAAAGAATGACTCAAGTACTGATTTGTGTATAGGTACAGAGAAGGTTGACCTGTCCCCCAAGCCTGGACTTTGGAAGAAACTGATTTCCTCTCTCCCTTCTTGGAACAGAGCATGACCTTCCCTGGAGGTGGCTAATGTCCCACATTTTTTGGATTTTACTGTTTCTTTTAGTGTAAGATTGCCTTTTTACATTTGTTAGGCATGCAAAGACTACAGAGTAAAAGTGTCTGGCTCTTGGGTAAATCACTTGGCGGTGTGTAATCTATAGGGAATCTCTTCATCTATTATACTAGGAAGTTGGTCCAGATGTTAAGATCTCAGCTCGCAATCACATTCAGCCAGTGAAACCTGAGGGAGCTTCCTCCGACTGCTTAGTGGAGGAGGTCAGCTGGCAGCCACATCACCTAGCTCAGGTTCTGTTTCTTACTAATACATAGTCAAGAGCCGCTCTAGGAGCGGTGGTAAAAGGATGCTCCTGGGGAAAAGATGGGATGGGAGGTGGTGGTACTTCATTCTACTGATCAATGAGGTTTAAACTTCGTTGTGATCTAGCGGTTTTCCAGCTTTTTTGTAAATGTTGAAAGATGTTTTATTCCAAGCACAATCCTACATAGAATCTCAGACTATGAATTAGAGAGCAGAAAGCAACCCAGGTGAACAGGCAGTATGTTTCTGAGGTTGCAATCTGTTCACTTGGGCTATGGTGCCACTGATCGCCTCTTGTTTCCAAGCATGAGCTCTGGGGGCCCTCAGAGTTTTTCCAAGTCCTCTCCAGGCACCAGAGCCAGGCCTGCCAATCCTCCAAGTTTTAAACTGCCTCACCTGTTTTATATATTAAGGCTCTCTTTGAGACTCCATTCAATAAAATCGCCGAGGTGCCCCTTTGCTTCCTTCCTAATTCTGATAGTCATTGTTTGGCAGGCAGTCTGGGTGTGTAAGTGACAATTACGTGGGACCAAAACATAGTTATTAATATCAGTGTGTCCACAGGCTTGCAAGCCCTGGAGAGGATCGAATAATAGCTAGCTCATTCCTTCAGCAAAAGGCCACCCTCTTATTCCAAGAGCATCACACAGTATCCTGTGGTTGTTAGGGGATGAATGCAGTGCAGTCTCCTTTACTGAGGGCTTTGTACTCTAACGTACACACACACACACACACACACACACACACACACACACACACACACACACACACACACTGACTATAATGCAGGCAACTTCATCAGTGTTTTAGCAGAAGAACCCAGATTGCTATCTGGTCTCCTGTTTCAGAGGAAAGAGAAGGGACTTTCAGATTTGTGGAAAACCCACAATGTGTTACACAGTTTCAAGGGACAGAAAAAGTGTTGGACATGAATACTGACCACTGGATTCTTTTTAATTTTTAAGGCTTAATTATCAGAAGGGACTAAGTGAATAGATAAAAGAAAGGAATTAGGGATGCCACGGAGGGAGAAATGAGGGGAGACTTCTTTAGACCAACTTTCAGCATGTGACACTACAAGAGCTCACTTTCCTGTTCTGTGTGCTATTTTTAAATACTGGTCTACTCTTTGTTCTTGTCTTTTCAATTGCCCTTTCTCTCTGTGGTATATTTTTAGATTGTTGCTTTCACATAGGCAGGAATGGTGGACACCTATTCTAACAACTTGATTTATCAACTCCGTGTTTCCCTTCCCTGGAAACCAGACCACCAGCTGGAGAGCCTTCCGGCAAACAGAACACATACCAAGCACCCACTTTCTAAGCTGTCTAGGGATGGATCCATGAATAAGGCAGGGCTTGTCCTCTGAAACAGACTGTCTGGGGAGACAGTATGAGCTTCCAGAAGCCATTATCCTATGTATATAACTGGCATGAGTGGTTTGAATGACTAGCTATTTGAAAGGTAGGAAGAGATGACCTAGTGTTAAGAGAAAAAGGAAGAGAATTAATACTTATGGTGCCTAGGCTTTAATCTGAGAGCTTATGAAAGCATGAGAATGTAGACCAAGAGAGTCACTTTCCATTCTAAACTCATTTGAGGGACCAAGTTTAGAATGTGGCACCATGTTACATTCCAAGAGTTAAACTCTGAGGTTAATACTTGTTCAAAATTGTCTTTAGTGGCATTTTTTTTACAACTATATGTTACTTACTGCTCATTGAATGTCTGAATACTCTAATTCAAAGAAGTATATAACTGCCATTCGGGAAGAGACAATGAGACCCTCGGGGAAGGTATTGTTGCCAATGGAGAGTCTACATGGATGCATTACTGACTTCTGCGGTTGCAACAATGGCAGGAAAGAGCAACCAAGAGAGATTGTGTGGGATGGTTACGAGGGAAGGAAGTGTCCTCTATGAAGAAGGAAATCCTGGGGAAATGAAAAGACAGATCTGAAAAGGCAGGACCACGAGAAGGGTAGCTCAGGCTATAGGTCAGCTGAACTAGGCTATAATGAAGCCATCTCCTGACAGATGTACAGGGTCTGGACTGGAGAAGCTAGGTCCAACCAGGAATTTGGGCCAAGATTTAGAGCAGAAGCTGAATAGAGTTTGGACACATAGGGGCCTTATCTTCCAAACGAAAAGATGTGAATTCTATTCTGTCGGCAAGGAAAGCTCTTTTGCAGACCAGCAATCTGAGTCTCTATCATTCATCAGTTGGATAGAAGCCCTTACTGGTGGTCCAGTGCAGACCCTGCCAGGGGCTGCTCTGTTTTGCAGCAGCACAGACATAATGAGCTGGAAGCGGTTTGCAGTAATTGGTGCTTTCCAGGCTGCTGCCTGGTTCAAGAGCAGAAGCGATGCTCCCTCCTCTGCACGCAGTGATTGCTGGCCCAAAATAGCCCTGCACCTGCTCCGAGATGCCTGTAAGATAATTTCAGCTTCCAAGGAAACTGCCCTGATTGGTGTTGATTTTTCATGACCTCCCCTCCAGTGAACACCTGGAGATAAGCACCTGATCACAGAGGCCCAGCCTGGTGCTTTGAAGTGTGCAGCCTGGGCCTGTCTGGGAGGACATTCCTCATCGCCTAGCTGGAGAAAGCTGTTCCAGGCTCCAGGGCCTTCTGCCCTGCAGGTACTGGTCCCACAGGGCTAGAGGTTAATTGGATTTACAGAAGGGCAGAGAAGGCAGAGAAGAGGAGAAGCAGAAGCTACTGACCTGGGGACACCTTGGAAGAAGTGCGAGGTGTGAGGGTTTGTCAGTCCTTTTCTCTCTTCTGTCTGATTGGACCTGTCTTCCTAGTTCATCTTCCACCTCTTTCCATATGCCATGTTGGCCCTGTGCAAAGTCCTTCATTTTAAAGTATGCCTAGAATCCTGTGTCAAGTCTCTTGAACTAGCCAACTACTTCTCAATGCTTTTCACCTCAAATCTTATCTTCTTGATAGATCCAACTGTAGCTATCAACATGAAGGAAGATTCAGGGCAACTGAGAGAAAACTATGTGTGAGGTGGAGGTAGGAATCTTTGCTTCTGTTTTGTAAATGTCCATTAACTTGCCCAAGACCACATACCCGGAAGAGTGAGAAATCAGGCTTGACATTGTTGCTCAAAGGTGATGTTGTTTTCTCTGCATTGTGACATGTTGGTCACACGTTATACATTTAATTATGGAGAAGGAAAAGTGTCTTGATCTTAGTCACACCTTACAACTCAGTGTTTCATTATTTTTCTCTGGTGGGCTCTGGGGTGCTGGGAATTCTTATTAAGATTCCCATTTCCATGGGACATTGGTGGGTCATGCCTATAATCCTGGCAACTCAGGAGGCTGAAATCTGAGGATGGAGATTTGAAGCCAGCTTGGGCAGAAAAGCCCACAAGATGCTTATCTCAAATTAACCAGCAAAATGCTAGATGATTCACTCAAGACTGAGTGAAAAAAGCCAGGGGAGAGCATGAAGCCCTGAGTATAAGCCCCAGTATTGGCATATACATCTCAAAAACATGATTCCAGCTTCACAGTTTTAGCTGAGGCCAAGGAAATACTGCTAACACCAAGAAGGGTCCAAACCCAGCGGCTTGAAGAACCAGTGAGTGGCCTTGGGGCCTTGTTCTTGGTAAGAATAAGTGCCAATAGCAAGCATGTAGAGTGGGTGAAGCATCATCTGTCATAGCAATACCATTGGGCGGAAGTCCAAGCATCATTAATCACTGGCCACATAACCTCATTAGGGAGTGTGGCTGCAAAAGTAATCGATGCACGTGGTAAACAGGCTTTGACCAGGGAAACAAAGCAGGCTTGTACTGCTTCTATTCTGAGCATGCCATTCACTGAAACTCAGGCTCTCTGGCAAAGTTTTGGAGATTTTAAAGTATCCAAAAGTGAAACTCTCATTTGGATACTTTACTGAGAACAAAGGGTAGACAACCAAATCTCCTATCTTTCTCTATTCCTCCCTCCATCCCTTCCTCCCTCCCGCTCTTCCTCCCTCCCTCTGTACTTTCCTCCCTCCTTCCCCTCTCTCTCTGCAGAATTTATTTTTTTTCTTAAACTGAAGATATGCACAATTAAACCACCTTGATTGGGGAGATTACATGGCCCCTGCCTTCTCATCTGTACTGATTCGGGATCTTTATCATGTATCCAAAGAGATTTTTTTCTTTTTCTTTTTTTTTTAACATTTGTGTTTTCCAAAAGTTTCATGTCACAGAGCCTGGGGCTTTCTGAGTTCTCTTGAGTTATGGCAAGGATCCTAGACTTTCACCAAGAGGTGGAAGCCTTAACCTTTCCTCTAGCCCCTCCCTGCTACTCTCCCTTGACAACCTGAGGACAGAGTCCACTAGGACAGAGCTTTTGCAGGGCCATGTGGGTTTCTCCTCATATCTCCCATAGTAGCTTCAGAAGACCTGGATCTACAGTCTGGCTCTTATTTTTCTCTTTTTTCTTCTAATTCCACCCTATTTTCCCTCTCTAATTTCCTATCTATCTATCTATCATATATATTATTATTGTAAATGTGATATGGAGAGGGGTTACAGTTGCATACTTCAAGTAATAAGTACATTTCTTTTTGAACAGTGCCACTCTTTCCCTCAATCTCTCCCAATTTTCCCTTCCTTCCCCACCCACAAGTTGTTCATTGAAACACAACCCAATTAATAAATGAGCTAAAGGCTCCAAGACAGACTTCTCAGAAAAAGAAATAAGAATGGCTAATGACACATGAAGAAATGTTCAACATCTCTGGCCATAAAAGAAATGCAAATCAGAACAACATTGGAATTCCTCATCCCAGTTAGAATGGCCATTATCAAGAAATCTAACAACAAATGCTGATGAATATGTGGCCAAAAGGGAACACTACTACACTGTTGGTGGGAATGTAAACTTGTTCAACCACTCTGGAAAGCAATATGGAGATCCTCAAAAGACTAAATATAGAGCTTCCAAGGACCTAGCAATGCCAGCCACTCCTGGCCATTTATCTGATTTCTTAATCTGTCAGATAGCTACAAGGACAAGAAAAAACAGACACCCCAAGGTTACTGTGTCAGAGAACATGAGAGGGAATATTGGAAGCAGAACCTCTGTTCAGTACTGACCCTCAGCTACTGCTCCTGGTTCCTTTCTTATCTCTGTATCTTTCCTTCTCCTCGTACCCAGAGCCAGCATCTTACAGAAGGTCCTGCAGTTCTAGAATGCATATAAGTTCAATTAAATGAATAAGCAAAATCCATAGGAGGACCATGGGAGTACCCTGTCCCACCATCCTTCTACCCATCATGTCACCATGGCAACTCAGCTAAGTACCAGATCCCTGGCCCTTGATCTTTCAGGACAAATGGCTTCTCAAATCTGGACTTAAGACCTGATATAGACTTCTGCTTTCCAGATCTAGATGGTCATACCAACCACGTAAACCACATTTGTATTTCCTCTTGCTATGACTTTAAGGAAAGTTAGCTTTCAGGTCTGGATTTGAGTTTTTCCTGTATCTTTCTACTCTCTAACCCAAATCCTATAAGTCCAATTTGTTACCACCTATGCTGATGTGAAAATTTTTTTTCTATGGCATCTACAAATGGGATTCAATTGTACCGTAGGGACATTCTGTTAATCAAGCAAAATTTTATTGTCTGTGTTTTGCTATTATTACTATTATTCATTATTATATTTTACAAATATAATCACTGTCACCACAATAGTAAGCTATCACAGAAAACAAACTAGTTTTATACCCATATATTTAACTAAGCCTAATGCATACACTATAAACTAAGGCTAGGAGAAGGTAGAGGACATGCTAGGGCTCCACAGAAACCATCCTTTGAGATTTGCATGCACCAGAAGTCATAGTATGCTGAGTAGAACTTGGGTTTTGCTATCTCAGAATGTAGTCAGAAACTTGTCATGTCCACAAAGGCCTCCCCACTTCCCCGCCAGAGCTATCCCCAGAGCCTCAGGTGTTCACAGAGATTCCAGATTAGCTATGTCTCAGCACCACTGTCTGGGCTTCTTTTGCCTTTCTTCTCTTGTCTCCTCCACTCAGCTCTTTCCTTGCATCTTTCCTTGCTCCACTCTGGGCTCCCTATCTCTGCTTGGGCCTCAACTTGTTTCCAGCACTAAACCTGATCAGCCTCACTGGTCAGGCCACCCTCGACTCAGACAGGATGAGAGTTTCTGACCATAATGTTTAGTTCGGTTGTTTGTATCCAAATGATCTGTCTGAATGTACAGTATAGGAGGATTTATATAGGCCCTGGTTATGTGAGTGTGGGCAAACATGTATGCTTCCTATCCCCAATTATGTCCTCTCTCCCACCTTCTTTGGTAGCCAGAGAAAAAAATGGTTTTATATCTGTGTGGGGTTAGAATCGTGAACTGAGTCATGAACGTTGTTACTAAGCAAACATGAGCCAAAACCTATCCTTTGCTTCCGTTATCTCCCCACAAGAGTAGGGAGTGGGCCTTCACATTTTATACGCAAGGACATTTGGACACAAAGAGACTAAAATGAGCAACTCTGCCCCTAGTCATAGATCTAGGAGGTCAAGGAGCTCCTTTCCTCATCTCAAAGGTAGGTCAACTTCTAGTGGTTCTTCTGTAAGTTGCAACACCTCAGTGCCATCCCTGTATACTTCATTTAAGATATCATACTTCTTAGCAATATGAAGTTGTTAGCTACTAACACCCTTAAGGGACTTTTCTTTGCTCTTCGCAGTACACTTGGTTGAAAATCCTGAGATGTTAATAGGAGGAAATCACAGAGGTGATTTGGAGGTTGAGTCACTGAGCAATAGACCTGTAAGGCCTGAAATTCTGAAAACATCTTCTCTGGGTTGGTCTTTTATTTCTTCTGGCCATTACCAAAGTCATGACTTTACCTAAGCACCGAGAGTAGGCTCTGCTATATAACTAGGAATGACCAGCTGTGGAATGGCTACTGGCTTCACCAGATAGAAATCAGGGACCCTTGGTGCCTGAGAACATGCTTACATGTTTATTCTGGGGGCCTCTACAAGTCAGACACTCCCTGAAGCTTTTTTTGTTTTGTGTCAATCACATGATATGGTAGATCTGACTCAAGAAGGATTGATGTTGGAAGTAGAATAATAAGTCACAGCTACCTTTGCTACCATCAGTA
Source organism: Dipodomys ordii (assembly GCF_000151885.1). Classification (NCBI taxonomy): domain Eukaryota; kingdom Metazoa; phylum Chordata; class Mammalia; order Rodentia; family Heteromyidae; genus Dipodomys; species Dipodomys ordii. The sequence goes on from NW_012267241.1 coordinate 1,229,752, forward strand.
ATCCAGAAGCCAATGCATCCTGACCCACTTCTATTTTTCAACTTTCCTCAGAAATCTGTTTCCAATCTCTACATGCTTTGATGATTGATTCACTGGGAATTCTTGAAACCTATCGATTTGGTAAATAAAATGCTAACAAGTTGGACTGGCGATCCAGGGAACATCAATACCTTAGATAAGCTTAAATCAGCGACTTCTAGTGGTTATACTGTGGGTAATTTGTCTTTATATTTACTTAGTATTGATGTGAAAGAGGACAATTAGTCATTTGTTTTACAGCTTACCTCCACTCTACTCCTTCAAAGAAATTACTTCCATCCACTTTCAATATTTTAGAAAGGAACTTGAGTTTTGCCACTTTCTCATAATAGCAGATTACTCAGTCATGAACACTTCCCAACATCTTTACCATTGTATTCTTTGAAGAGTTCTTATCCAATCCCCCTTTTAATCCCAGAAATGACCAAACAACTAGAAACCCATCTTATCTCTCTAGTTAATGTAAAGTTCTAAGCTCTTATAATAAAACCAGCCCAAACCAATCATAGTTAGACTAATATAAAGGACTGGATAAACCAGGTGCCTACATATAGTCTTGGTACGTAGTAAGAAGAAAACTAGTAGCCTACTAGTTACACATGCTTATTATACTCAGGTTTTCATAAATATATCCATCATTTCCCTATCCAATCCAGTATTCTTCCCTACTTGAAATTTGTTCCTCCAGTTCAGTTTAGTCTTAATGGTGTGGTAGAAAGGGAACCAATTTATGGGCCCAGATCACTAGAGGTAATGCATGTTTGAATAATAAATAGATGACTGAAATTTTATTTTATTTATTTATTTATTTTGTCAGTTGTAAGGCTTGGACTTGGGGGCCTGGGCTCTGCCCCTGAGCTTTTTCACTCAAGGTTAGTGTCCTACCACTTTGAGCCATAGCATCACTTTAGGTTTTCTGGCAGTCAATTGGAGATAAGAGTCTCTCTGGATTTTTCTGCCTGGGCTGGCTTTGAGCCACAATCCTTAGATCTCAGCCTCCTGAGTAGCTAGAATTATAGGTGTGAGCCACCAGCACATGGATAATGGTAATTTTAATGTTTAATTTCCGCCTGAGTCTCCAGAAACTTGTTTTATACCAGGTCAGATGACTCAAGTCATAATTATGACTTGCACCCAATTGGCCTACAAGATGAACATAAACTTTCATATCTTTTCCAAGAATTGTATAAATTCAAGACAAAATATGTATTGACATACAAGGCTTTCATATTTCTTTAGTTTGTAACAATTTCTTTCTTGTATGTCTGGTCATGAATCATAAATCTGGCACAATATTTTTCTATCATCATGAAGATGAATGATTGCTGGTGTTACCTAAACATTTCTCCCCTCTCCCCCAATTCCTTGTTGATGCTATTGTCCAACTCCTTTTGTATATCTTACTTTCTCTTTCTAGAATATTATTTAATATTTTCTTCTTCTCCTTTCTTCATTATCTTTATTGCTACCTCTTTTATCTCTTTACCAACTCAGCCTTTGATCTGAGCTCAACTTGCTCAGGGAAGCCTGCCTTGCCTTTCTTTACCACAATCTAGCACTGGACTCTCTTTTACCTGCTAGTATTTCATTTGATGTCACTTATAAGTATATATTTGTGATGTTATTTGGCAAATGTCAATCTTCTCTGATAGAATGTAAGTTCTCTAAAGACAAAGACTGTACCTATCTTTGCATCTCATTATGGATCTAAACTTATTTCCAGTGCCTAAGTCTTCTGGAAGATTAAAGAACAAAATGAGAAGACAAAAGAGAAAAACAATAAAGGAATACATTTTCAAATTTAGTCTTCCACTTTGGCTTTCTTTTGTTCTTTGGGTGATGGATGAACTGGTCATGAAGACTATTTTTTCTCTGCCTAGAACAGAACAACTTTTTTTCCCCCTAGACAGAATGTAAGAAGAAAGAATGGCAGTTACATGTATGTAAGTGTAGGGGTGGTTGGGAGGGTGACTGGTTTTCTGCATGTGTGGTTTCCTCCTAGGATGCCATGCCCCATGTCTGCTCTGCAGAGAGGTGCTTAAACAGGATCCAACTTGGTTTTACCTTGAAGCCTTCTGGTAGTGAAGCACTCATGAATGCTATCTTCTGAAGACTCCTAAAGCATCTACTATCACGCTAGAGAATGTGGGGTTTGAATGGGCCAATCTCATAACTTACTGGTATAGCAATCTCTACCACTTCCCACCACAGTCCATGAGGTTTTGTGGCTATCGCTTTTTGTCAGATTACTCTGTTCAACAGACTGTGAAAGTTTTGACATTGACCTCATATGCCTCCCCCCTGATCATCCTATGCCTTGCTCCCTCTCAGCAAGTCCTCCAATGTGTTCATTCCTCCTGATACTTGGATACAATAGTTACCCCTGCTCCCTTTCTCACATCTCAGTCCAATCTAACTCCACAGTGTGTGTTAGGATCCATCACAACCATCCCGGGGAGCCACATGGAGGTGGGCAGGCACAGGAGAAAGATTATTATAAGGTTTATTAGAGGGGCCATATATCCCCCTGGAGAAGGAGCAATGTGGCGTCTGCCCTCATCCAGGTGGGTAGCTCTGGGGCTACTGGCTTGTGCAGGTAGGTCTGGGGGAAGAGAGGGAGTGACCAGCTATTTGGCAGGAACTCTAGGGCAGGGAGGAGCTCAGGTTTGGGTGGAGCTGAGGGCCAGAGGTGGGGATAATGCTAACACAGAGTCTTTGTTACTTCTCTGTTTCATATACCCCATCTCTTCATTTACATTGCAAATTCCTGGAAAGAACAATTTTCTTTTTTCTTCTTTTCCTATTTCATAGGCTTTTCAAGGTCAATACTTGGCTAGGAATATAGTAGGCACTATGGATTTGCAGAATTAAGGGTGCATCAGAGGAGTGGAATAAACTAGCATGGAAGGGAAAAAAAAGGAAACTATTTATGCTATTTATGCCCAGGGAAGATAGAGTTTCCTTCTTCTCCCACAGTATAAAAATTCAACTGATCAAGATTTTTCTGCCACTATCTACTGGCCCATTTCTTCCAGTTCTTTCAGAAAATACAGAACAATCATTGGGAAAGAAAAGAAGATATTATGTTTGAACACTTGGTATCAGAATAAATGACAAAAAAAATCACACACTCATCAGAACAGTACAGAAATTGAGAAGACAAAGACAATTAAACACAGCAGGAAAAAAAAATGGAGAAAGAATACAGAAGAAGATGGGGTGGAGTGAGGGGTATGACCAGGACAGGAATGTTGACATTTTTTCTGATATCCTCTGTTCTATTCCCAGAGGATGCATTAGGTTTAATGCAGAAAATGACTGACAAATTACTAGGTCACTGAGTGTGAAATTTATATTTTTTGCTTCTTGCTTTCTCCCATCCTATAATTGTATCGACCTAAACAGTAAAAATATTGCTATTGTCTTCTTTATTATGGTATCTCCGAAAAAGGGAACTGCTGTGTCTCAATGGATTTTTTTTCCTGGATAAATCTCTTTCTTGTGATAAATAAATCTCCTAATAGGGTCTTATTTAAATAACATTGTGTGGGAGTGAAGCAGAAATCAAAGGATGAACCATTAAGCTCAGTAATAGGAAAGTGGTGTGCATCAGTGACATTAACACATCCTGAGAAGCCACATCAATTAGGTACCTAATGTGTAACCAGTGACATTAACCAGTCCAGCTACACACTCCTTGGGCCCCCACTATTGATCATTCCCCAGATACTGGGAATTTCACTAAGATTCTTAATTATTAGGCACACACCAGGAGAAAGGCCTGGGCCTCTTTCTGAGGGATTCCTCTCCCTGCCCCCCAAGATGAATGTGTATCCTTGTGACCTTGAGCTTTGAGCTCATTTGTTTGATAATCATCCCTGTCTGAGCCATGAATGTTCTCAGGAATCTGAGAAATCAGAAATAGCAACTGTTTAGTGCATCTCAGCAACACATTATGATTTGGAGGGCTTGATTCATTTTTTTTTTAGTGACATTTATTCACTTTGGAGAAAATATTCTAAATCCATTTCTCACTCATTCTCTGGCTGTTTGGTTACTTTAGGTCATAGGAAATGCTCCCTTCCCTGAATTCTTAGAGCATATCACTAGTCTCACCAGACTGTTCTAGAGATGTCTTGTCTTTTTTATCTCTATTGTCCTAAGTGTGAAAGCTGTACTAACTTATTTCCATTTTGTCTTCAGTCCTTTTCAGAGTTGGGCTAGACACAGAGTATCTGATGAACAAAAAGTTGAGAATACTGATTCTTTCGAGTAGTCACATTATTTTAAGCCATCATTTTCTCACCATTAGTGCATTTCGATGTTGTCTTTCTGACAAGTTACCTGGCATAGAAAAAGAGAAGGCTTTCAGGCCTCTTGATATTTCTTTTCAGCTTAGTTATACCTACTTCCTTCTCTTAATCTTCCTCCGTGTTCCACTTCCTTGCCTTTTAATTTTTTACAATCTAGAGATGACAGTACCTTGGATAATTCAACGAAAACATTTGGGGAAATGCCCAGGAGACAAGAATGCTGTAACCAACATGGGTTATGCAGGTTTCTCATAATTGCTGAATCCAGTGCACCACGTGTCAGAATTGAAATGCCCAGTGCAGCCCATGGACAACTGTTGCTGCTTGTCTCTGCTTGACCTTTGCTGTGTTCTGGAACGGATGTGCTTGTCTACTGCCTAGGAGGCCCTTTGATATCTATTCTATCCCCAGGAGGGGGCTGGAACATGGCCATCCAATCAACATATGGGGCAGGGAAAAAGGCTTGCTAGCAGACTTTTCTTAAACAACAGAACCCCCTTTCCTTCTTTCCATCTTTCTTTCTTCCTTTCTTTCTTTCTTTCTTTCCATCTTTCTTTCTTCCTTTCTTTCTTTCTCTTTCTTTCTCTCTCGCTTTCTTTTTTCTTTCTTTCCTTCCTTCCTTCCCTCCTTTCTTCTTTTCTTCCTTCCCTCCTTCCTTCTTATCTGTCTCTGTTTCTCTTCTTTTTAATGAGGCTTGCACTCAGAGCCTGGGTGCTCCCTCTTAGCTTTTTGGCTCAGCTCCATCACTTGAGCCACTTACTACCTCTGGCATTTTCCCCTGTTTAATTGGAAATAAGAGTTGCTCAGATTTGTCTGCCCTGGGCTAGCTTCATAATGTGGTCCTCAGATACCAGCCTCCTTAATAGCTAGGATTACAGGCAGGAACTAACTGCATGCAGCAGTTGGTGGGCTGAACATGCCACTTTTTTTCTTTTTGCTTGAGATCAGGATTAAAACTTGGTACCTGATCTTTTCACTCATTGACGGATGCTCTACCAATTGAGCCATGCTTCTACCCTCGCAACATGTCACTTTTTAGACTGAAAATACTTTATGTGGTTGCAAAGAAAAACTGGCTAGCCTTAGAACCTCTCTATGCACTCCTCATTATGCAATGTCTCTTCCACTTGACATAATTCCTAGGCTGACCATGTGTTGTTGATCAAGTGTTGCTTCTTGATGAACTGATAGTCCTTCCAAATATGATTTGCTGTGTCCAAATAGACAAGGAACACACAGCACCTTTTAACAACAAGAAATCAAAATGAGCAGAGAGTAACTGGGCAGAACACATGGAAACCCCATCATAAACTAGATTAAGCATAGATTAAACATGGATTGTATTACGTACCCCACCCTTTCTCTTGGGTTATCTAAAGGTTTGTCACCACCATAAGAGGCCAGTGGGAGTCTGAAACAAGCCCAAACTTCTGCGACTAGAGTTCCTACCACTGCTGCTGAATTCTGGAAGGGGCTTCATCTTTCCCATGACTAGTCATGCAGAAAGAAAGGCAGAGCCACACGACTGCTCTGAGTGCAAAGAAATAGGAGACAGGATGATACCGGAAAGGGATGCCTGAGTTGGATTTTTATAACCTGAATTACCAAGCTTTGCTTTTTAAATTTCCTATAGTGTAATCCTGGCCAAGCCACTTGACTTCTCCGAGCTTCTGTTACCTTATTTATTAATTTTAGCAAATCATTGCTATCGTACCCAGGTTGCTTAGGAAGCATATATAATTAGAGCATTTTAGAATAGAAAATGATTTGGTTGAGTCTTACATTCTTCAGTGGTGGAGAAGCAGAGCCATTGGGAAGTTCTTAGGCCATTAAGGGTGTGTGGTTGACTGACTCTTTTCTTTCTTCTCAGTAATGAGGTTTGAACTCAGGGCCTTGTGTTAGCTAGACACGTGCTCTACTGCTTTAGTCATGCCTCCAGACCTATTTGCTTTAGTTCTAATTCAGATAGGGTCACATGTTCTTTGCCTAGCCTGGTCTCAGATGGCAATACTCCTATCTCCACCTCTTGTGTAACTGAGGTTATAGGTATGTACCCCTACAGATGCTTTAATGTTTTGTGAGATAGAGCTTTTTTTAAAGCTAATTTCTTTTGCTTCAAGTAGCCTGAAACTGTGATACTCCTATTTCTGCCTCCCAAATAACTTGAATCACAGGCATAATATTCCAGGCTCGGTCCTCACTTCTTCCTCGTTTTCTCAGGACCATGATGTAAGTAAGCAATTTGTTCTACCAAGCACTCTATGTCATTGCCATCTGTCAACCAAAATATGTTCCCTAAAATGAATATTTTCTCTCTGTTGGCTAATGGTTTCAGGTATTTTGTTGTAGTGACTGAAAGCTAGCTGATATACTCATGAAACTGTATTAGCACAGAGATAAATGGAGAACAGAAGCAGACTCTTGTGTTTTTCTGGAATGCTGAGAGAGGTTGCCTGACATATTCAAAGATGAAGGCCAAGTTGTCCCAATTTTGGCATAGAAATGGACATTAGGTACCTTCTTCATGCCATGAATGTGAATTAATGTTGGGAAGATTAAAGATTTAAATACACCAAGAAAAAAAGAAAGAAATTGTCATTATGAATTAAGGTAGGTGAGGTTTTTTTTGATACCGAGAAATGTATAAAAATACACAATTCACAGAGAGAAAATACAAATAACCAACAAATGTCTAAATAGAAGGTGAAATCCTTGACTATAAATTAAGGAACAGCGAGAAATTCCTGGTACTGGTGGCTCATGCATGTTATACCAGCTATTGAGGGGGGCTCAGATCTGAGGATTAGAATTCAAAGTCAGATTGAGCACCTAAATCTGAGACACTCTTAACTCTAGTTAACCAGCAAATGGCATAAGTGGAGGTATGACTCAAGTGGTTGGACAGTATCCTTGAGCAATAAGCCATAGTCCCAGTACTGACACACACAAAATATGTATACTTCTACAGTGAAATAGTTTCTTGCATATCATATTGGCAAACACTTAGAAGTCTGACAATTCCAAGTGTCTGCAAAGATAGGGTGATGGGAGTTCTCACTCCAGTTCATGATCATGCAAACTGATACTTCTGTTTGGCAAGAAGTTTGGCATTTTCTAGTAAGTTTGAAGTTGCAGTATTTTATATTCCTGCAGCTCTTCTCAGTGTTTTCCCTACCTTAACTCTCACAGGGAGGTAGGATGATGTGCATATGAGCCATTGCATAATGTAAAAATGGTCAGAACTCACAAAGCTGTCAAAGAGGGTTGAGCAAAATGGCCCTACAATGGATAAGGATCAGTGCACATGGACCAAGTTCATAAATTAAGTCCAGAGGGACTAAGTGATGAGAGAGGCTTGCCTGAGAATTAGAAGTAACAGGGTAATAAACCAAACGGAAAGCAGTTAGAGCTGTTGTTTTGTAGGGCAGTGTTAGCAGAGCACTAAGTGCATGTATAGGCCTCTCTGCTGAATACATGTCTATCATATTGTTTCAGTGTCATTGTTAGAGGGAAAGGAGAGCCTTTAAAAAATTCTTTGCCTTTCTGACACCTGTTGAGTTCCTAGCATAGAAGAGATCTCGATAATATATGTGTGTGTGTGTGTGTGTGTGTGTGTGTGTGTGTGTGTATACATATTTGAAAGTGAGTGAATAATGGAAACATCCAATTCTGTCTTCCTTCATAATAAGAAGCATAGAGTGGATTCAGAATGGTTCTGAGGCTCTTCTCATTGCATTTGCTTCTTGCTAATGTCTTTCTGTATTTCACACTCTGGGCTTGTTACACAGGAAAACTGCTTACTGGCCCTGTTCTTTTGTCTACTCCTCTGGCATTGGTCACTTTCCACAGTAAAGTATCTTGTGTTCAGATTTTTCTAGACCTCACTGTAATGCTGCTTAATCTGGCTGTTCATTTATACCTTTTAAAGTAAGCTATGTTTGAAAATATAGAGCTTTCTTGAGGTCTCAATGGTTTTAGTGAATTATGGAATCCTGAGAATGTTGGAGGAAGTCCTGAATTTGTAGTCAACCAGCAAAAGGTATTTGAAGATACTTAGGAGTCAGAGGTAATATAAGAAGTAAGATGGGGCTGGGAAGGTGGCTCAGTGGTAGAGTGCTTGCCTTGCATGCATGAGGTCCTGGGTTTGATTCCTCAACACCATATAAGCAGAAAAAACCGGAAGTGGTGCTGTGGCCCAAGTGGTAGAGTGCTAGCCTTGAGCTGATATTGCTAAGGGACAGCACCCAGGCCCCGATTTCAGGCCCCATGACTGACCAAAAAAAAAAAAAAGGAAGTAAGATAGTCTTGTAGGACTTAGCCCTTAGCTTTTGGGGTCTTCAACATTTCTTAGCAGGTAGTTCCAGTACTAAATACTAGCCAAGGACCCAGTTAGTAGTGGGGAATTTGTGTTGCAATGAACAGAAGTTGAGTAATTGCCCACTGAATTGATAATATACAGCTATTTACTTATTTAATTGGTAAATGATGTGTATAGGAGACTGTCAGGCACAGTGAATCCTAGAAAAAGTAATAATATGATGATGATAATGATTGTGACAGGTTTGAACTAGAGGATTACATGGAAAGCTTTCTTATATGTTGCCCCTTTGCATCGTTAAACCAAAATTGGAATATTGCAGTTTATGAAACTTAACTGGCCAGCTAATCATAGCTTTTTATATACAAATTGTATCACGATTGTTTGCTTTCTTAGGAAAAGGTAGCCTTGTAGGATCTTCTCCACTGTGCTTTCTTTCCTCTCCCCACTGTCCCCTGGGACTATAGTTATAGGATGCTGGGGGTCTCACATAAACAGATATTGCTGTCACACAGAATCTATTCCTGTCATCACCTCACAAATTGTCCCTCCTGGATCCTCCATGTATTTGATGATTTTCAATGTTTCTGATCTTATGGCATTTGCTATTTCTAAGACCCTCTGATTACCCAGAAGGAACCATGGAGCCACCATCTGACTGAGCCAGGGACTTGAGAACCCTTTCAAAGGCCTCATAAAGGCAAGCGAGCATCCCTTCAGCAGAAATTAAATCATACCGTTTTATTTTTATCAGATAGTTGCTCTCATTCCCCCCTCCCTTTGCTGCCATGAAAATTGAGAAACTAGGAATCCAATTACAAAGGCAAGATAAAAACGGAAGATAGTAAAGCATTTTAATTGGATGGCAGGGACGCTGAATCACAGGACCAGCTCTGTGCTGTGGGCACCTCAAGAGGCAGAAGTAGTAAGATGACACAAGAGAAAATAGACCCTAATCAATAAGGAGCCCTATTCAGGCAGCACCTCGACCCCTAACATTATTGATTACCTTTAGATGACTTGAACCAACACACTTGACAGGCAGAATGCAACCCAAACAAATAAGACCCACCTCTTCTGTTCACTCATTTCAAATGTGGATCCCCAGAGCAGGGAGATAGGCAGGTCTTGAAGAAATCTGCAGTAAATAAAGGTAGCGCTGGAGACTTCCCTTGGAGTGGAGTCAGGGCTTCACTTATAGAAACGAATTGAACATTTCCCACAGTCCTGAAAGGAAGTACCCTAGAGAATTAACGTGGGTATGAGGCGGGTAAAACCATACCCTGAAGCAGATTAGATGACACAAGTAGCAGAGAAAGAATGATGGAAGGTTTGATTTAATGACTGCCCAAGAAGGTTGAAAATCTTTAGGTCTTAGGTACAAAGCTTGAGTTTCAGAGGCTCTCTACCCTGGAAGGCCTTGTCATGAGTAGGTCTCTGAAATGAGGGCCAGATCATGATTACTTTGTTATGTTGAGTTCATCACCAAGTCTTGGCCAAATTTCTTCCTTACAGACCTCTTCAATCATTGTGTCTCTCCATTTGAGTCAGCAAGAATCAGACACACCCATATACCTATACCATATTCCTACAGAACCTTAGTGATACTCTCTCAGGTCTTTGTATTCACTTTGATTGCTCTGTACATTTCTCCAAAGCTGACGTGATACCTCCCAATGTAACCTGACCTTCCCTTTTCTACAATTAAAATTCCGCAGGGCCCAGCATGGAATGGCTCTTGTGTATGTCTCCAAACTACATTCTCCTTCATTCTCCACCCAGCTGCATGTACCCATTGTCTCCCTCATTTCAGAGGATTCCCTGGCTAGTTCTGCCACCTCCCTGCCCTCCCCAGAACTCATTCTCTACTTCTCTTTCTCTTATCTCTCAGATCTTAGTTTAAGCCTCAGAATCTCTATCTTCCCCAAGAACAAGGAAGTGTAAGTTTGGAACCCAAAAGCTCTGAAATAGTTTTTGCATTACCTCTATTGGAAAGACTCAGATTTCATGTCCAACAGTGTACCTCAGGAGCCCTGGCTTGACTGTGCTTCTTTCGAAGTTTCTTCAGTCTCAAAAGCAGTATCACCAATTCTCTGACTTATCAGGGATTTTTTTTCTCATCTTATTTATTTTTATAAACTCTGTAATAAAAGTAAGATGGGTAGTCAACTCTTTATTTGGTAGATGGGCAAGTCCTGTACTTCCTATGAGGAATAATACAACACAGGGGAAACTTTCCACAAGCACACAGTAGTTGCTGAATCTTAAGGCCAGAGAAGTAATTCCCCAAGATCATGTTAACAAAGAGGATGTAGTTTTCTTCCTGTGCTAAACAAGGCAAAGTTGGGGGATGTAAGTGGAATACATTCAAAAGATTCCAAGAAAGGTAGGATTCCAAATGAGCTGCAGGCCACGAAGTCTCAGATAATTAAAGTATATCAAAGATAGTTTCCCTCCCAGGCAGCTTATGTGACCTATCGTGCTACCCAAAGCAACCTTTGCTGGGCCTAGGTAAACCAGAATACAGGCTATACTCTGGTGTTTGATGGGTGACTCTTCATGCAGATTCCTAGGTCTTCTTCCATGCATTACTGCTTAGTTTGTTTGGGATAGGAACAGTTTCTATCCAGGTTCTGGTGTTATTATGAACAGTGCTCCCTTTTACTGTGCTTAATACCCTCATTGGACAATAAATCATATTGTCATCCTGAACATAGGCTAACACATTAAGCCTGCTCAATCTGTAACCAAACTGCCAAAATAATCTATCTATCTATATAACCTATTATTTCCTCTCTTAACATTCTTCATTACTCAACCGATGGTCTTTCCCCCTGTTCTTCTCTGTCTAGTCACAGACTTCAAGATGCACTGACTCAGACCGTATAATGTGTGTGTGTGTGTGTGTGTGTGTATTTTAATCTTTCCTCTAGAGGCAATGCTATTTGTAGTTTCTTCATCAAGAAGATACAAATGTATTTGCTCAGTATTTGCAAGACCTGAGTCAGAACACCTAAATCCAGAGGCACCTACCGAGCCTTCCATTTTCTTCACTTTGGGTTATGACCAATGGCTTTGTTAATTAAAGAGGTTAGATAACGTTTGTCTTTTGTTATTGGATTACAGGATAGTACAGGTAGGTAAATGAGGTTGTAGGGTCAAATGAGAAAGGTTTTCTCCTCACGTTGGAATGGTATTGCCATGCTTTCTTCACTGGTCAGTTGGAGAAGGAGTTATGGAACCCTGCTAGGAGAACACTGCTGCACCTGCCCCGGGGCATGTTTTCATCCAAGGACAAAGGAGCAGGGCAGGTACTCACATCATCTTTTGTGATTGTTCTCATACGGGGCTGCTGATAAAATTGTGTATGCATTCAGAATTAAATAGTAGCTCACAATTCTGACCACCTGTAAACAACTTAGTAGGAAAATGGACCTATGGATTGCTCCCACCTCTAACTTTGGAAGTTATCATTACCTGCTCAAAATAACTAGATCAGTTGGCAAAGAATTCTATGCTTCTTGCTGGATTGTTTCTTCTTTATGACCTTCACTCAATTCCCATCCTTCACAGTCCAGTCCAAGTGTAGGACTATACCAAAGGTGCTCTTGAATATTTATGTCTTTTGAAATTCCTGTTGTAAACTCCTGTACCATGTTGAGCTGGATGTACTCACCCTAGTATGTGGTTAGATAGCCTAAGAGCATATAGTCTAATGTACTTTTAAAAATTGCCTACAAATATCTTGAGTGTAAAAATGTAATGCAATAGTGATACTCACAAGACTATATGTTGGAAATGAACTTTACAACTTGCAGGCGGTAGGGGGAGGGGGAGGATTGGTGGAGAAGGGAAAGTGGGAGAAAAATGAGGGAGGTGGGTAACAATGTTTGACAAGAAATGTCCTCATGACCTTACATATGTAACTCACCCTTCTGTACAGTGCTTTGCCAAAAAAATTAAATTAAAAAATGTATTCTCATGGGCTGAGAATGTGGCTTAGTGGTAGAGTGCTTGCCTAGTGTGCATAAAGCCCTGGGTTTGATTCCTCAGTATCACATAAACAGAAAAGGCTAGAAGTAGAACTGTAGTTCAAGTGTTGAGGAAGCCTTCTATGGGCTTCAGGGACAGTGCCAGGCCCTGAGTTCAAGCCCCAGGAGTGACAAAAAAATATATTCTCTTTTCCTTGGAACCCCTTCAATGCCTGACAAAAAGGTAAGTACCTATTATATGGTCAGAAGACGCTTATTGGCCAATCAACTGATTTAAGGACTTGACCTTGAGCATTGGTGCAGTTGGACTGTGCAACCATTAGAGGCCAGCTGATGAAGGATACTGAATTCCATCCAGACTATGATGTTGGAGGACAGAGGGAGCCATCATAGGCAGTTATTGTTACGTTCCATGTGAAACATAGGGCCAAAGGAATAGTCCCAGAACATCTGTTTAGAGCTTGAGGCCAACACATATCCTCCAGATGTTATTCAGGGATCTATGAATTGCACTCTTCCTGCTCTGTTGGCAATGAGGTAACAGGGAAGGAGGCAAAATCCAGGGGGAAAACTGATGAAATAAAAGAGGCATTATAAGGCACACCTTCAGAGAGCAGTTGATTTATAGGCTCTAAATATTGCGCCATAAATATCAGCATCTTGGAATCTCTGAGTGAGAAAAGGCCCTTAGAGATCATCTTGCCTCCTGCCCAATGCAGGATTATTAACCATGGCAGACTAATGTTAATAAGGAGCTCTGCTGCCTGCTCCTTTCTTTCAGCTCTCTCCCTCACCTTTTTTATTCAGTTAGGCTACTACCCAGAGGACATTTTTCCCTGTTTAAGTACCTTTTTGTTTCTTTTGGATTCACTTAAAAAATGTTTTCCTTACAAATAAGGCAAAATAAAAGCAAGGTGTCCAGGTGGCATATGCTGTATGTCCTTCTTACCTCTCACTTCTAATTAAGTAGACCATTTTCAGAGCTAATGCTGGCAGGCATTGGCTCCTTCCGTTAGGATCTCTTTTATTCTTGCCAAAACCAGCCATATTAAAAAGAATAAAAACCACACCCATTTTATGACTTGATTTTCTAAAGTTACAGTTTCTCTGTACTCCAACCAGCGTGGCTAGAAGGAAGCCAAAACACAGATTAAGCCATTTTCTCCTCGTTATTGCCCCATTAAGCTTGCAAAGATGCTGTGGACACCCAGAGATTCATCTACCTGTTCTGGCCAGGGAACCAGCCAGTGTTTAGCACTTTTCTCTAAAAGGAGCCATTTATCCAATGAGTCAGGGAGAAGCAACTCCTCTCTCTTGGCTGGGAGAAGGAACCCCTTAAGGGGAACACAACAAAACCTTGGCTACTCAGAACCCTTTGGGAAGGATTCATCTGGCACCACAAGTTTTCCAGACAATCGAGGAAGCCTTCTATGGGCTTCAGTATTCAAAACAATTCTAGCTATTCTGGAAGACATTTCTGCGTTTCCATGTCTTCCTAATTAGAAAATAAACACTACAAATTGACCTTTTCTTGATTATGATTCTTTCTTTCATTATTACCAACTTTTAATGACATCAATTCTACTGGCTTAAATGGATGATATTATCATGCAAGTCTGGAGATTATACCCAGAACATCTGAATATGGTCTCATTTTATGCCTCTTTCCTCTGCAGTAATCAAAGGCTCTCTACTTTTTAAATGATGTCCTCAAATGAATATATCTGTATCATTCATTTTAGGTGAATCTTAATGCCATTATGCTAAGCAAATGAAACTAGATGAAAAAATTAGGGGTGGGGAGAGAGAGAGAGAAAGAGAGAGGGGATAGAGAGGGAGGAGGAAGAGGAGGAGAAGGTGGAGGCAGAGGAGAAGGAAAACGGATTCACACAATGTGATTCTGATTATACAAAGAAAACTCTAAGGATGCGAATTCATCTGCAGTGGCAGAAAGCAGGTAGAGTGGCAGTTACCTGTCACAGTAGTAGGGGAAGAAGGGCAAAAATATAGAGTGGAGGGATTACTAAGGGGAGGGGTAACTTTCACGGGATGTAGGTTGTTCACTATTTTGATCATGGACAGGTTGTAAGGGTGTATCTGTCCAAATTTAAATTGTGTATGTTAAGTGTGAGACACATGTAAAAGTCAAAAAGTGAGCACTTATTGGGATAAAAGATGGAGGGAAATGGGTAGAACTCGGTTTCCAAGCAGACCCCACAATTAGCAGGTGGCATGGGAGTGGTATACCTGCCCTGTGCTATGAGAAGCCCAGATGAATGTAAATAATCAGCAGTGACCAAGGCAATAAAGCAAGGTGGGCTATGTAGATTAGCATGCAGTACAATCCAGAAAATAATCCCTTTTCCTTAAATTATTAGTGGTAAGAGCAAACTGAGACCAATGCCAGACCAGTTAGGTGTCTTTTTAGTGTATTGTATACCACTAGGGGCCATAAACTACACATAGTTCTCATTTTATAATTGGACTCAGTTGATCTCAACTGACACTCTATTAAGTTATACAACGATCCCAAATATTATTTTTAATAGGTGTGGATATTGGGTGGGCTTAGTCCATAGCTCAGTATTTGACACCCAATAAACACTTACTAAATTAATGAATGGAGTCAAGATCTCATTGCGGAATGAGCACAATCAGCCAGTCACATGATACTTTGCTATTCCTTCTGAGAAGGTGTGTTGAGGGCTGGTGGGTTATGGATGGCATATCTTTTAGGTGCAGAGCAAGGATTTACACCTTTATGTTTTTCATTATGCTCAGGATGGAGTCATGTTCTTCCTGAGCCTTCAACAAAGATTCATGGATTAAGTAAACGCAAGTCATTGATTCCACAATTCTTTTCAAGACCAGTTCGGGGTCAGATCTCCCATTATTTTCTATGTATACTATAGAATATGAATTCCACTGTCATTATGAAACAAATGCCATTATAATCCAACGCTATTGATTTCAAAAATATTCTCATCAAGTGCTATTTAACTATCACTTCTTGCATTATGCCTTATTCCCGCCCTACCTCTTTCTGACTGCCCCAAGTCCAACAGATTCACTCTTGGAGACAGGTCAGTCATGGCTGTTTTCTTACATAGCCATTACTATAAATAAGGATTTTTTTTTGTCTCTATCTAAATATTTTCATCTCTCAGTTCCAGACCACTCTGCTTGATCCTCTGAGAAGGCAAATAATTTCTTCTGTCAATGGATATGATCCTCCGGAAGATATCGATACATTTGGGAGTATAATTTGGCTGAGGAAGGAGATAACCTGAAACCACAAGCTGCCCTAAACACTCAATTATTAACAAAAAGAAAACAGCTGAATTGAGTTGGAGAAAAGCCTGGCTGGATGATAAATTGCCAGACCTTCTATAGTTTTAGCCCATTCACCCAGCTGCATTTTTATGAATTCTTGAGGAAAGAACTTTGAAACGGAAAGCCTCATGCTCAGGATTTGAATGGCTGCATTTGCTCCCAAAGGTGGCGTGAGTCTTGAACAACATGGCTGTGAAATTCATTGTGCACATGTCCATAGGCCCAGTTCCTTTATGCTGTTCTACTCTTCTCGTCAAGTAAAAATGCATCATCTAATTGTCTGTCAGGACTTTTATTCCAGTTTAAGCTGTGTGATTTAGTGTAGAAACATAGTTTCTTAAATTTCTCTTCAGGCCAGAATGCTAGTTGTCAGTTTGGAGAAGTGTTTGTCAACCCTGAAAGTTTTTAATACTTCTTTGGGTTTTTAGTTATCATTGAGTTAGGAATATGTCTTATTTCCTGCCCCCCCTTTTTTTAATCTTGGAAGCCTTTTTTTTTGCCGATCCTGGGGCTTGAAGTCAGGGCCTGTGTGCTGTCCTTGAGCTGCTTTTGTTCAAGGAGAGCATTCTACCACTTGAGCCATAATACCACTTTTGGCCATTTTCTATTTATGTGGTGCTGAGAAATTGAACCCATGGCCTCATGAATGCTAGGCAAGCACTCTATCTTAGAATCCTTTTGAAAGACATTTCTACAACATCCATTTGTATCCTACATCATTAGTGAGTACTTGTTAAGTATTTGAAGCACAAAATTTATGGTCAAGGGGAATTCCAGCCAAATGAAAATGGATCAATCCACCATATTAGCAGAGTGGGATATTTTATCTTAACTTTCACAAGGAGATGTTTTAGAAGAGAGATTAGAGATAGATTTTTGAAGGGGTCTGTATTTATCAGTTTCAAATAGCTAAGTTCTTCAGGCACACATCACTGCCATCTCTGGATAGAGCTTATGTTCTCACTTTAATCTCATCCAGGTAAGGTCCAAATATGGTTATTAAAGGAGGTCACTTCTTATCTATAAGTAAAGGTATGATGTCTGGAATATGTATAAAATATTCAGAAAAACAAGGATTTGTTTGTTTTTGTGTTGCTGGTATAGGAAACTAAATATATCAAGAATGAAGAATGGTAAAATGAAGAAAGAGATGAAAAAAGCTAGAACATTAAAGATTATATGCATAGGGGTACACAGAGGTACCATAATCTATGAATATATGAAATAGCAAATATTAAGAGAAGCAAATAATAAAAAAGATGAGAGAGTTGTTCTTTGATCTGACTGAGTGAGAAAAGAGGAATTTGTTAGAGTTTTGATGCACTTTTAGAACACTATTGTGTCTGTATAGGGAGATTTTTTTATAAGAGACTTTACTATACCAGCACACATTACAAAAGAGACGAATCCCTGTCTTAAAAAGCAAAGAAAAACAAAAAAGAATACACATAATTCCATTTGTCTAGAGATTTGGCAGTAAAATCTAATGTAAAGTCTCTGGAATGTAGGGATCAGAGGAATGTGCCATGACCCTTGACAGGTGTCCATATAGTCTGGAAAGGCTACCTGAACATCTATGCAGGACATATTAGGAGGATGGTTGTTCTGGGATGAATTGTATGCCTTTGTCTCAACCCTTGTACATAAAGTACATATGTTGAAATTCTGCTATTACGAATTCTAATTCTAAATTCTGAATAGCTGCTATTTATATGAGCTCATTTGTAAATAGGATCTTGTAGATATGACCAAGTGACAGCTTGGGTAGATTACTGGATTCTAAAGGATTCTAAGTCCAATGCCTAATGTCCTTATTTAAAAAAAAGGTCAGGAGACACACAAAGAGACATATAGAGGACAGCCAGCCATTTAAAGTCAGGGGGAGATAGTGCGATGCATTAACAAGCCAAGGAATAGCAAGGGTTTCTGGCAACCTCCAGAAGCTAAGAGAGAGTCTGAGAATAGATTGTCCCTCAGAGCAGCCACAAGAACCAACCCTGTCAATATCTTGATCTCAGACTTTCAGCCTCCAGAATTGTGAGAAAATAGATTTTTGTTCTTGTAGCACTTCATTGACAGCTCTAGGAAGCTAAAGCAGTGGCTAATCTTGACTCTACTGCCTGTCACTGGTTGCTCTTTTTTGGACCAGGTAAAATGAGACTTTATGAGAAAGAAGATAGAGGAGAAGTAACTTTTTTCTCATTGAGATTTTTCTTAAGAAGGAGGGGATATAAGGAAAAGTATAAAGATAGATTGTATATCCTTCTTCATCTTGAGTTCTGCTAGAATGGGGAAAATATTTAGTAGTCACACTAATATTGGAAATGAAATTGTTTATTAAAATCTAAAAGTAACATGGAAAGATGTAAACTTTCAAATGTCACTAAAGATGGAGGAAGCCAATAAGAAGAAGAAAATTAATTTGGTTCCTGTCTTTATCCTATTCCTTCTAGCTGTAAAAAATCAATTTTGCTCATTAGTTTTACCTACTCTGTTTAATAGTAAAAACTATATCATATAGACTTCTAATTCTTTTATCAAAATACATAACAAAATTTTGGACAAAACCAATTATGTTTATCTTATTTGATTATGTATTTATGACAGGTTATAATTTATACCATATGCTTTCTGATTACGCATGAACCACCTGCACACTTGTGGTGTGTTATTTAAGTACTTTCGTTGTTATGATAATCACAAACCTTCAGGAAGACAGAGGTTATTCTAAACTTAGGTCAAGAAATGGAGACTCTAGTATATTAAAAAAAAAGAAATGGAGACTCACAAAGAGAGGTCCTCTAGTTAGTGAACAGCAATGAAAGATTCTACCAAGGATCTTCCTGTAACTAAGAGGATCTTATGTGTGTGAGGTTGAGTGATAAATGATGATTATGGTTGGGACAGTAAAGAATCACCCGATGGCATCACATCTATGACTTCACAGCTGTTCTTTCTCAGATCATAGCAATCATGCCCTATCAACACGCATGAAGAGAAATGTCTTCTAGTCTTCTAGCAGAAGCCCACATACTCTGCAATGCAGCCTCAAGACTAGTGATGGACTGTCTCTGAGGTATCTATAGTCTTTTGCCTCTAACCATAAATTCAGGTCCTGTAGATCAGACTTAGGGGCATGGATAGAAACCAAGAACAGAAATCTGTCTTGAGGTGATGCAAACATACAGAGTCACAATCCTAGTGCCGTTGAATGCACTGGCTATGAGAACACCTCTGCATATTTTCAAGTCTCAGATGATCAATTAAGCTGGTTCTGACTCAGATTTAGTCACTGAAGTACAAGGATATGAATTCATTAAGCCTCAGTTTCCTTTTTTGAAAAATGAGATATTCATTTCCTATTTGCAGAGTTGTTCGGAAGAGAGATATGGATGGACAACACTTGTCACTCTACATAGCACATAATTACAACTTCAGCGAATGATGAATGTGATAAATAATAATAATAATAAGTCCTAAATTTTGCACATATAACTTCACAAACCATAATAGCTTGAAATCTGAACTAGCTATCTTCTTAGTTGAATTTGACTAAGCTTTCTTTAGCTCCATGCCAATTGAATGCACTAATATACATTAACTTGCCCATTCTCTTTCCTCCCTCCCCCAAATATACATTTATTGTTGACCAATCACTTTGCTGAGAGTTGTGAAGATGAGGAAGATGCACTTTCAGACTTGCAGCAACACAGAATCTCACAGCATAGATGAGGTACATGCGTTTAAACTACTGGATAGCATCACAGTCTGGTAACAGTCTAGCAAACAACAACAACAACAAAAGCCCCAAAACATAAACAAAAACAACTTTTTCTTTTTACGACTTTCATGTAATTTTGCTTTATCCTTAGAATTTGCCCATGTTGTCAATCCTAAGGGCTCCATGCACACTTCTATGGAGGCCTTATTGGGAGACAGTCTTTTCTATTAGCAAAGGGAAGTATAATTTGCAAATCAATGGATTTCTGAAGAGGTGTTAAGGAGGGAGAAGGGTTTTTGGCTGAGGCTGGGTGTGCCTCAGCTGACACATACACACTCATTCTTCTCCAGCAACCCCAGGTTGAGTCTCTTTGAAATGAGCTTCCTCATCATCTTTCAAAAAATATGTAATTACATGACCATTTTCCTCATCACAATCTGCTCCCCTATCAGAAAAGAAATTCCACCTTTGCAGAGGAAATAAGGCACGTGCAATCAACATGACTTTGTAGACCTTGTCAAAGAGCTGTAACTATCACAGAATAAACAAACAGAGCATCAAAACATTTTTTTTCTTTCCCCTCACTTGCCTCCCTTTTCCTTTCCTTTTTGAATGCTCCATTAGCGTGCAGAAGATTTCACAGTTTTCTCCAGTTCTGGAAAAATCGTTAGGCCTTTCTGCTGGTTGGCTTTGGAAACATTTGGAACAAATTATCTCTACTTTTGGAATCTGAATAAAGGAATGCGAGCCTCACTGGAGAAATGTGAAACTTAGGGAGGGATTCGCAAAATGGTTTAAGGTTTGCTTTTGCACACTTATTTTTTTTCGACTTTGTTTGGGTTTGGAACATATTATAAAAAAAATAACAAGACTTGCAATGTGCTTTCCATAATTCCTTTGCTTTTCATAAAAACCACTTGGACCCTCCCCCAAATTTTCCACCATCACCCTTAGTAGCTCCCATTTCTAGTGCTAAGAATGTGTTTCTTATATAATAAGAAAAGAGGAGATATTTCCTTGGGATTTATTCTAGACCAATCACAAATTTAATCTTTTTGTTATGTTACCAACGTTGTGATGCCCAAATACCCCTCCAAGAAGTTGGCACAGCCCCCAAGGGGGCTCTGTACTCAGTTGTCTTATGTGAACCCAAGAGCTGCATAAGGGCATAACCTCAGAGCAACTAAAGCCTTGTAAAGATCCTGACAGGGCTGGCTTTTGTTCAGTGCTGCTTTTTTTTACTTTGTCCATCATTCTTGTTTCTGGCCTGTGGTTAGTATTAAGAATGATACAGATGTCCTACGTAGCCTACAATCTGTTTCTCCTGGGATGCTCCTCACAAGGTGTCTAGGACCACACTTGTCTTTCTATGCAGACAAAATCAGCTCCAGGAAGCAAAGACACTTACTTGCTTTCACAGAAGCAGCAAGAATTAAAGCCTCATTATTCAGGCTTGGAAAGAAGAGAAAATGAGAATGCGGAGCATAGAGTTCAATGATTTTCAGGAAAAAAAAATACTTATGAAGCTGTTTTCTTACTTTCCACTTGATTTTTCTTTCCTTTTTTATATTGTTATTATAAAGGTGTTATACAGAGGGGTTACAGTTACCTAAGTCAGGTAAAGAGTACATTTACTTTTGGACAATGCTACCCCTTCCTTCCTTCTCTTCATGTTCTTAATTGCCAAGAGATTCAGGTGACCACTCCTGCTTAACTTTCTACATGATACGTTTCCAAACTTCTCTTCAGTTATTGCCATGCAAACACAGTGTCTGTCTAATCCTGTCTTCATTGATAGTTCAGAAAAGTAGAGGCATCACATTATTTCTATAGTTTATAAAGCCTCATGCAGAGGTTTCTATGAACTTATCAATCGCCATAATTTCCTCACCTTGCCCTCCTCCACAACTAGGAAAAAAGTAATAACATGACAAAAGCATCTGTGGTAGCCTACAAATTGGTGGAGGCATAAATAAAAGGTAACATATACATGCAGTAGAATGTCAGCCTTAAAAAGGAAGATGATGGTTGAAGGGACAGAGAGGTGTGGGAGGGGATTTGTTTTCTCTTCTTCCAACATACTTTTGTACAGCCTGGAAATCTTACTCTTCTTTGCCAGCACTTGCTGACATATTTTAGGTTATTGACAATATTAATATTCAATGGAATATTTTTATAGTTGGCAGAGAATCAAAAAGAAGTGTCCTTAAGAGAAAGAGGGAACCATTGTTGATGGGAATCTGAGTTGAATTTTGAGATTGAGAGTAAACCTGTTGAGAACATGCATTTGAGTAGAAATGCTTATAAGAGAAGATTGTGGTATTGGAGCTTTATGGGTATCTTTTATTAGGTATGGACTGAGCATCTCTTATTGATTTTTTTCCCTAGGAAATTGAACATATGGGTAAAAAGTAAATATCATCACCTTGACAAGTCCCTCATTAATTCAGAAAAAATGGTGGGAAGTGTGAAGGAAGGTTCCACTGGGTTCCACGAGGATCTGGATCTGGTTCAGGCCCTGCCATTGTTCATGGCTCTAGTTGGCGATGTCACTATCTAAAGCATTAGCTTTATTCTGGAGCAGTATAATAAATCAGAGTGTGTCTCAGATACATGTAGAGTGTTTTCTTGAAAATATTTGGCCTTGGAGTCTTAACCTTACTTATTCAGATTCTGTATGTGGAGGTAGGGGAACACCCAGAAGCCAGGGAGTTAAGAGAGTGGCCAGGTGAATACATTTTCAAAACAAGAGTCCTTGATATGTTCCTATACAGCTTTGGTTAGCCTTTACTGGTTAGCCTTGTACTAGAATTCCTATGATTTTATTTTTTTTTAAAGGGAGAGAGATCAACTACCTCCCATGACCATTAAACAAGACCACTTAGAAGGCTCAGATAAGGAGACAGTGTACTATATTGGGCTATAAAAAATGTAAGAAACTACCAGGGCTATGATAATTCTGCCCTTTATCCCAGTGGTTCATCAAATAGTCACCAAACCCTCATAAATTAGAATTCTGCAATGTAAGTTAAGGAATTGGATCTGTACTTGTTGCTTTTGCTTGAGTTTCTTCTGGGAAGAGGATTTGTCAATGTAATGATACCTTTGCCTAGTTTCAGATGGTGTGAATGCATATAGGTCACAAGAGGACAATTCTATACATGTATCCACTTCCAGCAAAGAAGAGACAGTGAAAAACCTATTATCTATCAAAAAGAGACTGAACAAAATAAAACAACGCATTTTCCTTAGCTCCAAATCTGTGTGTCCTAGAAGTGTCTGGTCATCTGAAGAAGTATGGTCACTGCTATGTTGACAACCCTTTCCCCAGATGCTGTGGCCCATCTGGTGTCTTAGTTTCTAGAATGATGCTAGAGGTAGTTAGTATGGTTACAAAAGGGGGGGGGGTGTCATTGCCCAGAATCCTTCATTTCCATTGAGCTAATGAGAATACTGTCACCTAAATTTTCATTGTTTTAAGAGCAAGTGGAGGCTGACAGTTTCCTTTCAAGCTTGAATGATGAAGAGAAAACATCCCACGGCCTCATCTGGCTGGCTTGCTGCGAGGTAATGAGCCCCGTGCAGCACCCATCTCTGCTAGACTGAGATGACCTTATGTCTGGTAATGCATCAGGGAGGAGTGGAAAACACACTGCAGGTCCTGCCAACAATTCCCCCAGGATGTGCTGAATGTGCCAAACAGTTTAGTAAATAGATCTGGAGTTACCGTGTTGAAACATATTCCAACACATTGCAACAGAGAACATCTCAATCTAAAGGTCAGACTTGACTTTGCAAAGAGCTTGGGTAGAGGCATTTGGGGGAGGGGTGGCCAGAAGGAGGTTGTCATGGAGGTGAGGGTTAAAAGATAAAAATATTCATAGTATTCAGAAATGAATTTCACAAACCTCTCTCACTAATTACATCCTACTCGCAGTCCAGACTGGGAATTTAGTTGACTGCCAGTCTTTGTTCCGAGGGACTTGCTGGAATTTCTTGAGATAGGGTAACAGCTTCTGGAAGGAGGGGATGGTGGTGGGGTACTAGAAGGGGAGCTGAGCACTGTCTTGCAAAAGCTGGGAGTGTGTGAATTCATGGGGTGAAGCCAGGATGCTGTTCAAAGGCTCCAACTTTTTGACTTCTTGTTTACTTTGCTTTTAGAGTTCTTAAGTGAGGAATTAAAAAAAAAGACAAAAATGTGAATCTTGCTTAAAATAATTGTTGGAGATTACTTGGGTGCGGAGCAGAGGAAAAACATTGAAAATTCTTGGATGAAAGTTTGTTTGGCAAATACCAAGATTCACTGGCTGCCTCCATATTGTGTTTCAAAACTGGCTTGGAGAAGGGGGGTCTGGCATCCACCATTATGGCTTCACTACTGGGGTCCTTTAAAAAGGACCCCAGCTCTAGTTTGATTCAATGGATACTTATGGAACAGCTAGAATGTTCAACACAACGAGCATTTCCTAATGAATTCAGGGTATGCAAAGGTAAATATCTAATTTCACAATGGTCATACATCCTCCTAACCACTAAGCATAGTATCTTTTTTTTTTTTTACTATTCAATAATAATTTTTTTTCTGCACTTGGTCTTTTGCTCTCTACCCATTGCCATTAAACTTGAGATCCTTAGTGCATGTGTTTTACACAGAGTGCTAAGTATAGTTCACCAGTCAGCTCTGGGAAGAGCAATGAAAATGGAAAGAAAAACCTGCTACTTCTCAACATTTATTAGTGCAAAAGCCTCAGAAACCATTGTGTTTGGAGGTAAGGAAAAGAGTCAAGGCATATACAGGTATTTGAAACTTGTTTTGGCAAGCAAGCACTTTGAGACAAGGACCTGAATTTATTTGGATGACTATCTAAGAAATACCTAGATCCCATGGTACATCATCAAGTTCCAGAACACGTAGACTCAATGCCATTATGTTGAGCCCTATTAAATTGCCAATATTTGACTGCTTTTGACCTTCAGAAATTACAGTTTTATAGGGTTCAAACTAATACAAAGTAGAATTTGAAAGAGCCACAATGGAAGCAAAAATAATCATAAGGAGAGAAAAATGTGGCTAGATGTAGGAAGATAGATCTGCTTAAACCTCCCTTTCCTCTTTGCCCTCACCGAACTTATTAAATCATTATGGCCAAGTATGTTAAGGGGGAATACAGCAGCTGGTGGAGAGCAAGACTCTAAAGGAAGTGTTTAATACAGTGCTGGCTGTCTGGGGAAAGGCCTGATCCAAGGGAGAGGCAGTAGAGAAAGAAATTGGGAACAGGGTGAGTATTATAGGAGACAAGTCTTGTTGTTTCACAGTTCTGTGAATAGTTAGTTCATTAGATATTGCTATTCTAACAGGATCAAGTGTTTGCATTCATTACAATGCACTAATGAACATATATGGAATTAATGAAGCAGAATCTTAGGTGGATTTCCATCACAACTTGTTTACTCTCTGCAAATAGCTTTGTGAGGGCCACAAGTTCTGACTTACATACTTCAACACTACTTCCAGTTAGGATACAGCCAGCAGGTATTTTTTTTATTATGAAAATACTGTACAGAGGGGTTACAATTACATGGGCAAGATATCAAGCATTGTAGCCTCCTCCTTTGTTTCCCCTTCCCATCCCTTCCCATCCTCCCTCCGTCCCCCCACCCAATCCTCCTCCCCCCCACCAAAGTTGTAAAGTTCGTTTTTCCATATAACGACTTGTATATCTCATTGTTCCAATGGATCCACCTGTATCCCTATTTAAACGATTTGTTTTTTCCCTTCCCCTCCACAAATTATACCAGCCTCAAATACAGTGAAAGCAGGGGTTATACCATGGGGGAGGGACATACAAAGCAACAAAGATATCATCTTATAAATGTGTTAGAAACAATCACCTGAAAGAAAAAAACATTTGAATACATATCTTAGGGTTCATTTCCCTAACATCATCTTATCTGACCTTTTCTGCTTGACTCAGACATATACTAGTTATTGCAAATAAGGGAAACCATGGGACCTATGTTTCTTTGGGCCTGGCTTACTTCACTTAACATAATTTTTTCAAGTCTTTCCATTTCCTAACAAATGGGGCAATGTCATTCTTTCTGATGGAGGCATAGAATTCCATTGTGTACATACACCACATTTTCTTGATCCATTTATCTACTGAGGGGCATCTCCGTTGGTTCCATATCTTAGCTATGGTAAATAATGCTGCAATAAACATAGTCATGCTGGTAGCTTTCGTGTGGCCTTGTTTGTGATAATTTGGGTCAATGCCCAAAAGTGGGATGTCAGCAGGTATTTTTGTGTGTTTTATTGACAAGCATTATTTAAAGACAATTGTTTCAATTTGGAATCCTCTTTATAGTTTAATTTTATACTTCAAAAAGGTTAATAGAAAAAGATTATTGCTATGTCCAGTTTACCAATTCAAGCAATGAGAATAACAGGTTATGCTCATTAACATGAAGGTCCCTCTAACTCCAGAAGCCTCAGAGTCTCTGATATAGTAGAGAAAGCTCAGAGTTTAGAGGCAGGTATTCAGGGTTCAAAGTCAACTGTGTGAAGAGATAGCAGTGTAGGCTGGAGCTTTAGGCTTAAGGAAGACTCTTTTACTAATTCACAATAGACTAGATGAAATTGAGGGCCTAATTAGAGTTCAATCCAAGATTTCTTGAGAAGAAAGAGGAGAATTTCTTAATTGCAAGTGGAACAAGGGG
Organism: Dipodomys ordii; assembly: GCF_000151885.1. Taxonomy (NCBI): domain Eukaryota; kingdom Metazoa; phylum Chordata; class Mammalia; order Rodentia; family Heteromyidae; genus Dipodomys; species Dipodomys ordii. The sequence continues at coordinate 1,256,188 of NW_012267241.1, forward strand.
AGGAGGAAGATCAAAAAATGACCTTTGCTGACCTGATGTGTTTTGGATCTACCTGAAAGGTCAAACAAATGTGTAACATTTATAAAAATCAATGTGCTCACTTTGATGGGGAATTCCTGTGTCAGAATGCTGGGAATGTCCATGTTACCTTTCTGTATGGAGTTGATACCTTCAGACAACTGTCGGTAGACCCATTTGTGACAATGTTTCTTTAAGCCTTCAATTAGTGTTCATTGTCATTCTTTATTTGAAAATAAGAATTGATGTTATGAGTCAGTGTTCTTTTTAAATGTCCAACACATCCAACCTGTAGGTTCTGACCATCCTGATCTAATCAACATTTATCCACCACTACATTGTATGATTTATGCTATTCCTGAATGTAAGTAACAAGAGTCTCAACTAAGGCCACATGGTTGCAGCTGGATAAAATAAATGAGATAATTTTTTTTTTGCCATTTATTCCCACTTCGGTCTGCTCCAGAATAAACTCTGGAGAACAAGCTGTTCTTTCATTTTCTGGTCTCAAAATCATCTAAACTTTTAAGAATGTGCTCTACAATCAAACCCATCACTGATCAATTAGAATAACTCTTTTGTTCCTGTTCTCCCAGCTCTGTATCCATCTCAGCCAAAACACAAACCCAATTGAAAATGTCAGACTGCCCAGGTTTTCAATGACTCAGTTTGACAGGGCATTAGAGAGTCAGCTACGTGGACTGTGCCCAAACCTCTCCACCCTCCTACTGACTGTGCCCTTTGGGAGCCTCTCCAAATGTCCCTCTGTTCTTTGCAGCAACTCTAAAAATAGCAGATGACTGCTCAGTACAGGTGCTGTTTGTGCAAATGTTCTCTTTGCATTTAGCCTGCCTGCCTCTGTGATTAGTGCACTGTAGACACATAGCATCCCCCGGACTCTGCTGTGTCAGCTCTTCTTTATAATAATGCAGGCGCTGGAGGATAATTCTGGTACTGCTGTTTATAGGCGCTCTCTCTCTTTCTCTTTCTCTCTCTGTGTCTCTCTCCCTGTCGCTTTGTCTCTGAACTTCAAGATGAATCTACAACTGAAGTACCCCATAGAATGGACTAAAGTGTATCCCCTTCCTATGCAGCACTGAGACAGATGAATGAGGGATAAAAATAAAAAGGCTGAATGTGTTTTGTTCCTAGCTATTGTTCCTTGTGGACCTTGTAGTAATTATATCCATAACATCAGAAGATGATACTGGGCAAAAGCTGAGAGATCATCTGTTTCTGGGATTGTATTTGTTGAGTCTTAGTATACAGAACAATCACTTGCGAAGATTTCTTCATGGGCTGGCTTTTATCTCTCAAGCCATAGTATTCTGATTCAATAGATCTTGGGAAAACTCAAGGATTCACTGTATAAACACAGACTTAGGAGATTTGGATGTAGTTGGTCCTTGGACCAAACAGTGAGAACCACTTTCCCAACCAATTCTTTGGAGTGAAAGTGAGGAAGCAGGCCCAGATTGTGGAAGAAATTCCCTCACTAGGGATTATATCTAGTACCCTGCTACACTGTCTTTTTGCCCAGAATTCTTTCCATGTGAAATCATAAGGTTTCCACTCAGTTCAAGCCCACAAGCACTGATGATATAACAAACATTCAGATGCCAACCTAGTCAAAGTTTAAAGGCAATTCAAATAGGAAGTCAGCTTCCCTTCCTACAGAGAGTGGCTGGTGTAGCCACATGTCCTGACAATTGAACTCTGTGTGTTCCCTGAGCAAATGGCTCTTCCTCTGTAAGCCTCATATTTCCAAATAATATACAAAACCAGGATTTTGGTCTTACCATATTACATAGCAGTTTATGTAATGGCTGCAAGTACTTGAGCTCTGTCCTTAATTGAGACTCAAGTATGTGTCCAGCATTGATACTTTCAGGATTCCTACCATGTTCAAAAGACCCTGTATCAGGGCTACTACACATGGCAAGGTCAGCCTGACACAATGAAAGTGATTAGCAGCCCTGTTCCATGACGTTGAGCTGATAAGAAGACACTTTGTCAGAACAACTGCCCAATAAATAAATGGGCTAAAGACTTAAAGAGAAACTTCTCTGAAGAGGAAAGAAAGATGGCCAATAGACACATGAAGAAATGCTCAACCTCCCTAGCCATAAAAGAAATGCAAATCAAAACAACCTTGAGATACCACCTCACCCCAGATAGAATGGCTATAATCAAGAACTCTAATAACTATAGATGGTGGAGGGGATGTGGACAGAAGGGAACCTTACTGCATTGTAAACTTGTTCAACCACTTTGGAAAGTACTATGGAGGTTCCTCAAAAGACTCCACATAGAGTTCCTCTATGATCCAGCAATCCCACTTTTGGTCATTTACCCAAAAGATCACAAACAAGACCATACTAAAGCTACCAGCACAACTATGTTTATTGAAACATTATTTACCATAGCTAAGATATGGAACCAACCCAGATGCCCCTCAGTAGATGAATGGATCAAGAAAATGTGGTATATATACACAATGAAATTCTATGCCTCCATCAGAAAGAATAACATTGAGGAAAAACGAACTTTACAACTTTGGCTGGGGGGGGGAGGGGAGAAGGAGGGAGGGGGGAAGGATGGGAAGGGATGGGAAGAGGAAACAAAGAAGGAGGCAACAATGCTTGATAAGAAATGTACTCATTGCCTTGCCCATGTAATTATAACCCCTCTGTTCGGTATTTTCAGAATTTAAAAAACGAAAACTAAAACCTCCATACCACCATACTGAGAAGTTTCTACATCAGGTAGTTCTGTCTTTGAAGAATAAATTACTTTGGATTTTCTTTTTTATCATCTTTGTGAATGAATTCAATCTATTTTGTTTTTTTAAATACTTTTTATTGTAAAAATAGTGTACAGAGGGGTTACAGTTTCATGAGTAAGGTAATGAGTACATTTCCTATTGAGCATTGTTGCCTCCTCCTTTGTTTTTCCCCTATCATCCCTTCCCTCCCTGCCTCCCCAACTCCTCCCTTCCTCCCTCACCCCCAAGTTGTAAAGTTTGTTTTCAACATAGTGTTTTGTGCATCTCATTGCTACAATGGGTCAACCTGTATCCCTATTTAAGCATTTTGTTTTTTCCCTTCCCCTCCCCAAATTAGAAAAGTGTATATACAAGTTGTAAGGCACCAGAAAGCCGGGCCCAAAGCAATGTAGGTCCACCCTGCATGGCAGAGGGGCGGGGGAGGGGGCTGCGGCGAGGGCCTACAGCAGTTCACTTCTTTTCTGGCCTGAATATTGTGTGGTATTCTCTTCACCGGCTACCTAATGAAACCTACCTACTTAATATACCTTACACAAGGTTTAAAGGTTACAAAACTTTGAACTCACACTTCTTAGAAACTGAAAGCTACATAACAAAAATGAGAAAGTAACTAATCTAGAGTTCATTTAAGTGTGATTCAACTACTCTACTACTCTACTTACCTTGGAGAGATAAACTATATATTAAGTTCTGTAAATATTTAAAGGGCTATATTTGTGGAAGCAATGTTCAATATTCTTGCAATCATTATTAAATAAACTGGAAAAATTCAGGTCATTTTAATGAATCTGCCTGAGGTCTCACAGAAATGTAATGATAGAGTCTGGTCTTGACTGTTGGGGAAAAAGAAAAATGTTTACTCAATCATAGCACATGGAATCCTGTTTTGCCAAGGTACCAAGCCTTCCATAAGATAAACTTTCTCTGAATGTTATGGGTTGAATGTGAAGTGTGCTGTACAGGCTCCAGTGTTAACGCTTGGGTCCACAGCTGGTGGCACTGTTTCAGCAGGTTCTTGACATTTGTGGAGGTGAGACTTAGTTGGAGGTGTCAATCAATAGAGGCATATCCATGGGGGGCTGGGTAATTGCCAGGGCCTGTCTCTATCTCTGTTTCTCTCTGTGTGTGTTTTTATTTATCTATGTCTCTGTCTCTCTGTCTTTGTCTGTCTCTCTGTCTCTGTCTGTTTGTCTGTCTCTGTCTGTCTGTCTCTCTCTCTCTGTACCTTTCTATGTGTCTCTGTCTCTCTCCTCCCTCCCTACCTGCCATGGATGAAGAAGTTCCTTTGCTATATAATCCCTCCACCATGATATTTCGCTTCAGTATGGGCCAAAAAATATGGATCCAAGTGACCATGGACTGAACCACCTGAAACCCAGCACCAAAATAAATCCTTCCTCCTTTAAAACAAGTGTAACTTCCTCCTCTCTCCTTACAAATAGCAGGAGAAAAGCTGATTCGTTGCTGGTGTTCTGTTTGTACTAGTGCAAAGGAGAAAACCCAGCACTGTGGGAGCAGGAGACATATATCCTTCTGGAGTGATTTACCTTCAGCAACCCGCCCTCCCACCCCCCAGGTCAGTGATTGGGATGAGGGCAGTTTGATGCTTTGGTGAATGTTGGCAGCTACAGATCTGGGGATCTGGACGGTAAGAATAAGAATAAAGTATTTGTTGGAAAAAGTATAGGACCCAGGGAAAGTCTACAACTGGGATCATTTTTCAGAATCCCAGACTGACTTGTTCATTTGCTCAACAGTATTTATTTATACCTCCTAGGTGTGAAACACCTCCTAGGTGCCAGACTGATTGACAAGAGGGTCCTGGTTCCAGTTCTGCTGCTGAGGCTACTCCATGGGACACACAGATACACAATCCCTACCACGCTAAAGGTGTAAGAAGGGTAATAGTAGGGGCTCTGAGAACACACAGCCAACCATTGTGGGAAAGACCATGACGTTTTCCACCCAGTTAGCATATGTGTTCAACGTGTCTCTTAGAGAGGAGTGCAAACATCCCAGCTTACATTTAGAAAGTGAGGAGGGATGAGGAGGCTTCAGGTCAAGCAAATGTGTTCCATACACAATTCTCTTATATACCTGCACACTCCCACACTCCCCCTGCAAAGGGCCTTTTCTAAAACTCACTGTTCTCTTATGTGGAGAACTGCTCACCAGTTCATCATAGGCCCCAAATGTTCTCACTTGCGTTGTCTACCCCCTGCAGCTGTCCTGAACCTGTGACCACTTCCTCCCAGCTGAAGCTTGTCCTGCATGAGAGCAAGAGCTGGGTCCGGTGTCCCCAGTGCTGATTCTATGAGTCCAAATCTGAATCTCCCAAAGGAAAAGGTAAAGCATGTTCCCCAGGCCAGTGCCCTGCTGGAGCCAGGCTGGGTCCCGTGCCATGTGTCCGTCCCCTGGGCCTTTGTTGCGATCCCCCTGTGCTTGGGAGCCAGCTGCCTCCCTCTCCTGGAAGCCTGCCAGCAGCGCCCTCCAAACAAGCCCATCTCAATCAAGTTATTTATTCACCTAATCAAAAAGGAAATAATGTATACAATTTACAGTCTTTCCCAGGTCCTAGCGTCTGTGGAGGATGGGGAGGGGGAGATCCAAATGAAAGATCCAAATGGAGATGGGGTTCAGACAAGCATGTGAACCAGAGCATGCTACTCATGTGGTCCAGGGACCCCCATGATGATGAAAAGAAGGAAGTGGGCAAAGCAAGAGGCCGAGTTCACATAAAGCTGTGGAAAACGTCATTAACAATAAGCCAGGGGTGGAGACAGAAGGGGCGCCATCTGCTCAGCCCAGAGTATCCCAAGTGTGGGGCCCAGAGGTTCCAGCAAGCCCCCCAAAAGAATGAGGAAAGCCGGAGGCACTCAGCTGGCTGCTTCAGTTAGGGGTGTTTCTCTACAGCTCCAATTTCTTCCTGATTGACCAGAAATCCTCATTCTCTAGATTCCAGTCTTTTTTACATTTAGCCAGCTCTTGCTCATCTCACCTTTCAAATCTCAGCTAAAATGGCATTTTGGAAGGGATATGTTTGATGTTCTCACTTATAATAAGCCTCTCTGTTAGACCCTCTCATAGCACATAGAACCGTTTCTTCCAAACATTTTACATTGTAAACTATTCAGCCATTTGCAAATGTCTTTGTTTAAGAGCTAACTCCTACTGGTGGACTATACAAACTGAGGCCTCCTGAGGTTTTTCAAAGCAGTGCTATGTCCAGAACATACCTCAATAAACACCAGCTGCTACTTTGACACCGTATGTGGACAGGTAGAGTGTGTCTTAACTGTTTCAATGCTCTATCTATATTACAAGTTCTTTTATGTTTATAGTTCCCACAGAACCTTAGTAGGATAAGTTATGATCTAAGACAGTTTGGGACCATTCAAATCTTTGTTCAGATTCCTCAATTTCTTTGTATCTCAGTTTTGTCTCTAGCCAATGAGAGGAGTACCAACTTCTCAGTTTTGCTGTGGGTATACAGGAGGAAATCTTGCTTCCTGCAGGGCCTGTGAGTAAACACTCCTTGATTGAGGGGTGCACAAATATTGGTGTTGGCTGTCTGGAGCTTCCTTCTTGGAAAATAGTAACAACCAACAAGAGTCATTGTCATGATGAAGGGAAGCTCAAAGGGCAAGGAGGCATTTCTACACTTGCTTCTTGGCCTCTGAAGCCTTGAAGCCACTGATTCCTGTGTGGCACAACCTCTCCCTGTGGGCTCTGGTGCTTTAGGGCGGGTGTCATACCTGTGCTGCTCACTAGGGAGATGGGGGACAAATCAAGCAAGCTCTCTGTCATGGCAAGGCTTGCATCCATGATGGTAGATCTTCTGTTCTACTCTCAATTGAAAGGGGACGTCAGGTATTTTGCTGAGATTGGAATGTTCCTCAGAATTTCAATAATAAAATCAGGATGAAGTGAAAAACTGGAGGGAAGGCAACAAAGTCCTCTTTCTGGGGGAAAAAGTATCAGATTACATGTACAAAAACAGTCTTATGGTAAGAATAGTTTGGAGATTTAGCTAGTGTTTACTGGGGACTTTATGTCTGGCACTGTTCTAAGTGTACTATGTCTGTAAACTAGACTTTGTGTTATCTCTGTGAATTACAGTAACCTGGAGGACTATACACTGTTATCCCCATTTTATACATGTAGAAACTGAGGCAGTGAGAGGTAAGTAGCTTAGGCAATCGTATACAATATTATTTGGAGTATGTGATTTAGGTTTTCTGTGGACAAACTGGCTATTGAACATCTCATCTCATTTGGGTCAGTTATCAATGGCTCACACCTGTAATTCCAGCTACTCAGGAGGCTGAGATCTGAGGATCTCCTTTTTCTTTTTCTTGTATGTTTTTTATATTGTACAAATACTGAACAGAGGGGTTACAGTTACATAAGCAAGGTAATGAGTACATTTCTTATTGAGCATTGTTGCCTCCTTTGTTTTTCCCCTACCATCCCTTTCCTCCCACTTCCACAACTACCTCCCTCCAAAGTTGTAAAGTTTGTTTTCAACATAGTGTCTTGTACATCTCATTGTTACAATGGGTCAACCTGTATCCCTATTTAAGGATTTTGTTTTTTGCCTTCCCCTGAAGTAGAGAAATGTATATACAAGATGCAGGGCACCAACATCAAATACAATGAAAACAGGTGTTATACCATGGGATAAAAACATACAAAGAAACAAAAAAATCACATGGTACATTATACATATGTTAGAAACAATAGCAAGCAAGAAAAAATATTTGTGCCCCTATCTTGGGGTTCAGTTTGCTTAACATCATCTTATATGGTTGTATTACATAGCTTTTGACCTTTTCTACTTGTTGAGGATCTCTGTTTGAAGCCAACCCAGGCAGAAAAGTCCAAAAGGCTACAGATAAACTACTCCAAAAAAGTTGGATGTGGGGCTGTGACATTAAGTGATAGAGGGCTGACCTTAGGCAAACGGGCTCAGGGACAGTACCCAGGCCCCGAGTTTAAGCCCCAGGACCAGCACACACACATATAAAAAAGCACAGATCATCTAGCTTACTTTCCAGGCCTGGTAAAAAAAATTGTAGGTCTTAAGTTCTAGGCCTGGTCAAGCTCTATGACCCCGAACAGATGTCTTCTGTTAGGTCTCAAACCCTTCAGTCTTAAGGGAGACATCAAGAACATCTCATTGTCGGTCTGGCTCTAAATCCTTGGGGAAACAGAAAAGGAGGCCTCCTTCAAGTTTCTTCCTAAAAGTAACATTTTTCTCCCTTTTCCTAATGAAACCTCTGCTGTACTAGAGGTATCCACAAGGTAGAATCACCTTAATGCATCAATTCATTTGACTGGGATGCTCTCCAAAACGGTAGCTCTTCATTTGCCTCTAGTGAAAGCCACCTATAGAAAACTAAGGGCCTCAACAAACTTGAGAGCAAGAAGTCCATTGAAGAATTACCTCAACCTTACACCTGAGATGACTAGGATGTACGGTCAGTATCACTGCTCAGGCCAGCAACTTGCCTGAGCCTCTGGTTCTGTGTCAAGAACCCCACCACTTGGTGGCCTGAATGCTTGGAGAGGAAAGCAGAGGAGGGGTAGCTGAGGCCTGAGAGGAGCCCAAGCTCTCTCTGGCTAAGTAGACTGGAAAACGTGAAATTAACACACATTGTTTATTTCACACTCTCAGCCTTGCCTGCACAATAGCACAAATTAAATTCTGCACTAACCAGACGAGCAATTAGCCCACAGCGAAGATCGAGCTTTCAGCTGATTGCTGAGCCATTCCATTCACACTACTTATGAAGGGAACAAACTTACTGAAAATATTTTTGTAGCAATAATTTTTCCTGATACACATTTTCCCCCCATTTGCTGCATTACCCCATACTTCCTGGTATTTGAGATGATTTGGCGAGGTTTTCAGAAGAGCAGTGTGTAGTTCATCAAAGACAAATTCATCTTGGGTCAATACCCAGTAATTAGCATCATTTTCATTGAAAATGAAGCTGTCATTTTGGGAAAAGCAGTGTTTTTTTTCCCATTCTGAAGGTAATCCATAGAAGGATCAGAGATCTTGCTGCATTTAAGAAAACAAGAAACATCTCCCACCCCAGATCTTAGTTTCTTGCCTTTCACAGTACTCACATACCCAATTTCCCTCTCCTAGTAATAAAATTAATAAAACTCACATTTATTGGGTATGTGTTATAAGGAAACCCTACTCTAAAGTAATGTAGATTCTATGATTATATTCATTTATAATGATCTGACCAAAGTACAGAGTTGTTAGATAAGAATGTTAGTACCTAAGATATAGCAGTACTGTAGAGGTGTGCTGATACAGCTTATAGATGAGATGCAGCCAATTTGCTCAGGATCCTACTTCATTCCAGCCATGGACTCCATACCAAATATTCTTTCTGTCTCTGTCTTTGACTCTGTCTCTCTCATTTTGTCTACCTACGCCCTGTGTATATAAAGCCTTTTCCTATATGATGCTTTTTCTCAGACATGTTCTTTTTTTTGGGGGGGGGGTTCGGTCATGGGCCTGAACTCTGGGCCTGGGCACTGTCCCTCAGTTCTTCAACTCAAGTCTAGCGCTCTACCACTTGAGCCACAGCGCCACTTCCGGCTTTTTTCTTTTTGCTTATGTGGTGCTGAGGAATCAAACCCAGGGCCTCGAGCATGCAAGGCAAGCGCTCTACCACTGAACCACCTTCCCAGCCCTCTCATACATGTTCTTATTCTCTAATTAGCTACAAAGTCTGAGGCAAGGACTAAATCTTATACCTTCTTCTTCAGCACTTCTAGAGTCTGAAGCTGGGAGGCCTACAATAAAACATAGACAAGCCCTGCCTGCAACCTCTGTCTTCTAGAACTGATTAGAAACCACCATCTTGGGTCCCCCCTAAACCAATAAGCAGCACTAACAGAAATGCCATGACCTTCTCTAGCCTGTGTATGTCAAGGAATCATCCTAGCAGTCTTATTGACATTCAGCCTGCTGGGCCCTATCAGTTTCTTTTTTCTTTTTTTTCTATATTAGCTGATCTACCTTGACTTTCAACATCTACCTAATCCTCATTGGCCAGGAAATCTTCTTATTCCTGCCTAGGATACATCCATTCCTTTTTTTTTTTTTAGGCTGGCAAGATTTATCTCTTTGAACTCATTTTCAGAATACAGTTGACTTTCTACTTCTACAACTTAGGCTCTGACAAGACTCTTTGGCCTCCTGGGATGTGGCTGTGGTCTTCACATGCTCCCTTATTCAATGGCAGGTAAATTGAGGGTGTGGAGTAGACTCTCTCTAAAGCACTACATGATTATGTTTTGCTGTGATGGAGACTGACATGTTGCACATGACCATTATACACCCTAAGGTGTCAAAATTCCAAACTCTAAACCTAGTTTCTTGACCCTTAGCTCTACCAACATTAACAAATGCAAATGTTTTTCTCATGCATATCTCATGGTGCCTTCCTCATGAGCCAATGTGTAGCAATTAATAACTAATGGCTGATGGTAGTGGACCAAATTTAAACTCCTGGCCAAGACTTGGCATCCAAGTGTGGACTGTGTGGCTTGTTCAAGTCATTAACTTTAATGAACCTTAGTGTTCAGCACTCTAACATAAATTAGAAACAATAATGTTTTGAGTGTGCTTATTTATTTTTGCACAAAATAATGCTGACCATGTTTATTAGGCTGGCAAAGTGGGATTGAACTGAGTATGGGTGAAGAGAAAGCCCTGTGCAGCCTTTCAGATGTTGCTATTAGGCTCCGAAGAACAGTTCAGGGAACAATGTGGCCATAGCTTATTAAAAAAAGCATAAAATGTGCATTTTGCAGATGAAGAAATTGAGACAAAGAATATGAGTAACTTGTTCAAGGTCACCACATATTAAGTGTCAGAACTGAGGTTTGAACCCAAGCAGTCTAGCTCTGCACAGCTATTGCTTTGATTATATCATAGTTCTTGCAGAAAGGTAAAAATCCAGAGAGCAAAATAAAAAGAAAATATAAACAAGAAAATGAAAACTACAACTTGGAGTAACTTTATCACATGGTCCTATGCTATAAGCAGGTAACAGTACACAGAAACAGTGAACAAAGAATGACTTTCTACTGTACTTCAAGGAAGCCAGGGATTGATTTGAACACAATTCATCTATCTTAGTGTCAGTTTCCTCACCTGTAAGATGGGAATCATAATGTCCTTTCTATCCACAGAGAAGTTCTGAAGGTTAAATGATATGACAACCTAATAGGTGTGTTGGGAGAAAGATGAACAAAAATTGTGTAATCAATGAGAAGCCTGTGAAAATTGCTAGCTACAGGATAAGGAAGTCTCTGCAGAGATATGTTTATTATTTTAAAAGTTTGCAACATCTGTCCATGCCCCAGCCCCTCTTCTGTGCAATTCCAGAGGGCAGAATTTGAGGAGAAATTCATTATTAGAAAGAGAGACAAATAAATCTAACAAATGAGTCTTTCAATCACTGGGCCAAGAATCTACAAAACACCAGCTGAAAGTTCACCTATCAGACATTCTTAGAAATGAGATTGGAGAATAAGGATGGGAAGAATGGAGAGAAATGGAGCCTTTTGCAGTCAGAGTTTTTGTTCAGTGGTCGTCACATTTTCTAAAATGCTTCTTGTGCTATCTCGGTTATGGAAATTCCAAAATATCCAAGCCACTCAAATGACATCAAGAACCGATATAAAATAACAGATGGCTGTAGTGGCATTTTAAAGTGTTGTGTTTTGGTTATGTTCAGAACAGGGGGGAAGAGAATCTCGGGTAGAAACCATAAATATTAGCTTTAGTTAACCAATTATTTTTACAATGAAGTTATTATTTGGCCATCTGGATAAATTCACACTGCAAAGGATGGGCAGGCAACCTGACAGGAAGGGAAAGAGGCAGAATCAACATCTCTAAGGAAAATCTGCATCACTTTCTGGAATCCATGACACAAGGGTCCTTTTCTGAGGGAACTGTGACTAAGGGAAGGAAGCAGAAGCATATGACTGGAGAGACAGCCTCACACAGAGACACAAGGAGCATCAGCAGGGGATGAGTGATACACGTGTGTCAGTTGAGCTCTTTCACATAAGCATCTTCATCTTTGTCTTGACTCTCCACATTCTGTGATTCAAGAGGCATGATGATATAATGGCTAATGGCTTGCCCTATGGAGACAGATTGCTTAGTTGGGCTCAAACTACTATTCTGCTGCTTCCTAGGTGGTGAGCACATTTCTAAGATTCTTTATCTTGTGAATTTGCAAAATGAAGATTTTAGGGTGAAAATATGCACATGCTGTGGGCGCACACATGCACACACGAGCACATATGTGCAGAAGTTAGCATGCAATAAGCATCCAATCAAATGTTGGTTGTTTCTAATAGTTATCAAGGCTTAATTCAACCAGCTTTCTCTGGAGTTATAAGTTTTCAACAGCTCTTCTTAACATGATTTGCCAGCATGTCCTTATCCTGAAGATAGGTTTTGACAGGAAGAAAAGCATGTTGGAAGAAACCTAGCTATATCCAGGACAGAGGACCAAAGAGGTGATGGACTGAGTTCCTTCACCTTTGGCTTCTTTAATCATGGGAGCCAGCTATGGATAGAAGTTTATTTGTTATCCTATAATCATGCTATTTGTCTCTGATTTTTGTAGGCTTAATATCCTTGGGTAAGTTTTCTGGACGAAGATTCAGAAGCTCTCAGGAGAATGGAGGTTCCAGAGGCCAGAGGAAGCATTCTTTCCTGTGGCAGACAAGACAAGAATGAAGCTCTTCTCCCACCTGGCAGGCCATGAGCCACCAGCACTTCTGAGCTTGCCTAGCTACTTTCCCTACTTCTAATTAGTCTTCTGACAATAGCAAGAAAGGATTGCCTTAAGAAGGAAAAGAGAAATGAGAACAAGATGGCTCTTATGGCCTCTAGAAAGAGTTTCTCATGAGGCACAAGTTACTCATGGGGAAGAAATCACTCATCTTTAGAACAAGATCTTGATTGCCATCCAACGCAAACTCTTATTTTACAAGTAAAGAAACTGGTCCCTAAGATAATGCAGTGCTTTTCCTCTTGGTGGCCCTAGTGACACAGTTTAAATGAATAACTTCTCAGGTTTCCGAATTCTTTGTACTCAGTCTGGAATTAGAAAACTATGGCTATTGACTGAATTAGGAATGATTTTTACATGTTTAAATTTAACATTTTGTTTTTTTATTTCCAGTACTGGGGTTTGAACTTAGAGTCTTACTCTTGTGTTGTTTGCTTGCCCAGCTAATTCTCTGCCACCTGAGCCATGCTTGCAATCTGGCTTTTTGGTTGTTGTTTTGAAAATGGAGTCTCATGACTTTTTCGCTCTGGCTGGCTTCAAACTGTCAACTTACAGATTTCAGCCTGATGAGTATATGAGACTATAGATGTGAATCACCAGCACCCAGTCGTTTTTGCTTTCTTTAGTGGTTAGAGAAATAAAATGAGAAAGTTTGGTAATGTATAAAAATTATATGAAAGTCAAAATTCAGTGTTCACCAATATAGTGTTATCAGAATATAACCATTCTCATTTATTTATATTTTGTTTATTGTTACCTTCATATTTCAGTGGCAGAGTTGTTTAATTCTGACAGAGATAGATGGCCCTCACAGGGTAAGATATTTAGTTCAGGGATCTTTAGAGAAAAAGTTTGCAGAAAGCACATGATTTTATGCAGAAGGCAATGGTACAGAGGTAGAAAGATAAATCTTTAAAGCACATAGTTAAAAAAGTTTCTTCCTATGTTTAGGAGTGGCTTGTTCAGAAAATCTTTGCTGTTCCTCTTACACACTCCAAAGGCAGAACAGTCGCCTCTCACTCCAGTGGGGAAGCTAATAATGAGAGTGTTAATTGTGTTCCTGACCAATAACGTATAGTAGGTTCTCCTCGACTGGCAAGGGAAGATTGAAAAGCAGATGTGGCTCTTCTATTGGTCATTGAGAACCAAGGAGCCATAATATCTCTGTCCCTCCCTCTGGAAGGAATCTGATCAAATGTTATTGGATATTAAATATGCATTACTGCATGCATTAATTGAGGATTTAATATGCTCCCAAATTAAAATTTGGTGGAGGGAAGTTCATCATATTTAGAAACACAGTATTAAAAATCCTCAGAAACTTAATAAAATTATACATCAGAATATCTTCTCTGAAATTAATGAGCCAAAATATTATAGCCAAGCAGGAGTCAGTCGTGTCTAGAATTCTGAAGGTCACTTGGAGTCATAAAAATACAGTTTTCAGTTTTATGGTTTCCGAACAATAATAAGGCTGAGGAGAAATCTGGCAGGAAGCAAAAAAATGTCTTTGCTATATATGGCAATTAATATAATAAGAAGCAGCAAGCTGGTAACTTAGGAAGATAGTAAGCCTAAATAATAGTTGTGTTTCCAGTAGTGGCTGGAAATGTGATGGTCAGATGGGGCTAGAGCAAAGCATAGTGAGTTGGAGGGAGAGGATTGAGGTAGAAGGAAGGAAGAACAAAAGTTTTCGTATGGTGAGGAGGAGAGAAGTCCTAACAGCAAAACCCATTAGAAACAAACAAGAACCTCAGGAAACAATGTGCTTGGTTGCTAGAAAATCTCAAATAGAAGATTCTGTCTAGACTCCCAAGGTGAAGATATTGAACTTGATAATATCCAAGTACAACTCAAGATTCAGATTTCAAAGTCCTATGAACCAACAGTTTATTGGTTTGACTTGCTCCTAGGTGCCTTAAAAGAGCATTAGAGACCTAAGACTCCAGCCTTTATCTATACTTCTATTTAGGGCTGCTGCTTATTTCCCAAAGAGTAATTCTTTCTGCCCTACCTTTTGCCTAGATATTGTACTGCTCCCTCCCTATATTACCATCAACTCTTCCTATGAGGATTCACTCCATTTCCATACCAGGTCACAGAGCAGGGTGAAAGTATTTATTTTACATTTGACCACACACACTCAGGTTTCTGCCTTTCAAATGATTTCTTACAGGGAAGTAGAAGTGAAAGAGATATACAATGAAAAAAATTAAATTGCATTGAAAGAAATTGAAGACAGGAAGATAAACAAAACTTTTCTGTTTGTGGACTAGAGACTTACTGTTTCAAAAAGTGTGTCTAGCACCCAAAGCAGTTTATAGATTCAATAAATTCTCCATTAAGATATTAATAATGGAGGCATAGAATTCCATTATATATATCCATATATATATATCACATTTTCTTGATCCATTCATCTATTGAGGAGCATCTGGGTTGGTTCCATATCTTAACTATGGTAAATAATGCTGCAATAAACATAGTTGTGCTGGTAGCTTCAGTATGGACTTGTTTGTGATCATTTGGGTAAATGCCCCAAAGTGGGATTGCTGGGCCATAGGGTAGCTCTATGTGGAATCTTTTGAGGAACCTCCATATTGCTTTCCAAAGTGGTTGAACAAGTTTACATTTCCACCAACAATGCAATAGGGTTCCCTTTTGGCCACATCCCCTCCAGCATCTGTTGTTAGAGTTCTTGATTATGGCCATTCTAACTGGGGAGAGGTGGAATCTCAATGCTGTCTTGATTTGCATTTTTTTCTAAGTTAATATATATATATATATTTATTGTAAAGATACTCTACAGAGGGGTTACTGTCACATGAGTAAGGTAATGAGTCCATTTCCTATTGAGCATTGTTACCCCCTCCTTTGTTTTTCCTCTACCACCTCTTTTCTCCCCACCTCTCCAACTCCTCACTTTCCCTAAAGTTGTAAAGTCCATTTTCAACATAGTGTCTGTATATCTCATTGTTACAATGGGTCATCCTGTATCCTTGTATCCACATTTTGTTATTTCTCTTCCCCTCCCAACATTAGAAAAATATATATACAAGATGCAGGACACCAGAATCAAGTACAGTGACAATAGGGGTTATACCATGGGGGAAGAACATACAAAGAAACAAAAAAAATCACATCGTACATTATAAGTACAATAAAAACAACAGCAAGAAAGATAAAATCTCTTGTGTCCCTATCTTGGGGTTCATTTTGCTTAGCATCTGCTTAAATGGTCATATGTACCTAGCTTTTGACCTTTTCTGTTTGTCCTAGACATAAACTAATTATTGTAGATAAGAGAAAACATGAGACCTATGTTTTTTTGGGGCCTGGCTTACTTCACTTAATATACTTTTTTTCCAGATCTTTCCATTTCCTTAACAAATGGGGTGGTGTCATATATACCACATTTTCTTGATCCATTCATCTACTGAGGGGCATCTGGGTTGGTTCATATCTTAGCTATGGTGAATAATGCTGCTATAAACATAGTTGTGCTGGTAGCTTTAGTATGGTCTTATTTGCGATCATTTGGGTAAATGCCCCAAAGTGGGATTGCTGGGCCATAGGGAGCTCTATGTGGAGTTTTTTGAGGAACCTCCATACTGCTTTACAAAGTGGCTGAATAAGTTTGCAGTCTTACCAACAGTATAGTAGCATTCCCTTTTGGCCACATCCCCTCCAGTATCTGTTGTTGTTATTAGATTTCTTGATTATAGCCTTTCTAACTGGGTTGAGGTGGAATCTCAATTTTTTTTTTCTTTTTTGGCCGGTTGTGGGGCCTGAACTCTGGGACTGGGCGCTGTCCCACAGCTCTTCAGCTCAAGTCTAGCGCCCTACCACTCGAGCCACAGAACCACTTCTGGCTTTTTCTGCTTATGTGGTGCTGAGGAATCAAACCTAAGGCCTCATTCATGCAAGGCAAGCACTGTACCACTGAGCCACCTTCCCAGCCCTCAATATTGTTTTGATTGCATTTCTTTTATGGCTAGAGAAGTTGAGCATTTCTTCATGTGTGTTGACCATTCTTATTTCCTCTTCAGATAAGTTTCTCTTTAAGACTTTAGCACACTTATTTATCTCGCAGTTGTTTCTTTGAGGATTTGTTGTTGGAGGATTAAATTTTTTGAATTCTAAGTATATTTTAGATATGAGATCCTTGTCCATTGTATGGCTAGTGAAGATCTTCTCCCAATCTGTGAGCTTTCTATTGATCTTGCTAGCTATGTCCTTTGCCAGGCAGAAGCTCTGCAGTTTCACACAATCCCATTTGTCCAACCTTTCTTTGATTTGTTGTGTTTCTGGGTCTTTATTAAGAAAATTTTGGCCTGTGCCAAACAGCCCTAGAGTTTCCTCTGTTCCTTCCTGTAATGTTTTCAAGGCTGTCCTCTTTGACTTTGAGGTCTTTGATCCATTTGGAGTTGATTCTGGTACAGGTGATATATAAGGATCTAGCTTTAGTTTTCTACAGGTGTTTAACCAATTTTGCCAGCACTATTTACTGAAGAGGCTGTCTTTCTTCCGTTCTATTTTTTAGCTCCCTTATTGAAGATTAGGTGACTATAGGTCTGTGGGTTCATTTCTGGGTTTTCAATTCTATTCCATTGGTCTTCAGGTCTGTTCTTGTTCCAGTACCAAGCTGTTTTGATTACTATGGCTTTGTAGTAGAGTTTGAAATTTGGTATTGATATTCCTCTAGCACTGTTCTTTCTGCTAAGGAATGAAAATTACATTAAGTGAAGTAAGCCAGGTCCAAAGAAACATAGCTCCCGTGGTACCCTTTATTTGCAATAACTAGTATATGTCTAGGACAAGCAGTAAAGGTCAAAAGCTAGGTACGTATGACCATATAAGATGATGCTAAGTGAAATGAACTCCAAGATAAGGGCAAAAGAAGTTTTATCTTTCTTGCTGTTGTTTTTTAATGTACTTAGAATGTTCTATGTGTATTTGATTCTGTATTTGATTCTGGTTTCTTATATATACATTTTTCTAATTTGGGGAGGGGAAGGGAAATAATAAAATGTTGAAATAAGGGCCCATTGTAACAATGAGATGTACAAGACGCTATGTTGAAAATGAACTTTACAACTTTGGTGGGGGGGAGGCAGGAATTGAGGAGGAGGGAAGGGAAGGGATGTTAGGGGAAAAACAAAGGAAGGGTAACAATGATCAATAGGAAATGTACTCATTACCTTGCTCAAGTAACTGTAATCCCTCTGTACACAGTATCTTTAATCAGGGTGACATTGAACAAGATGCCTTATAGACAACTAATTTATACAACTACTTAATAGACAACTAATTTATACAACTACTTAAAGATAATAATAAAAAGAGACCAATAAAATTTTTCATAGAGCTAGATAAAAACAAGCCTAAATTTCATACAGAAACACAAGAGATCCAAATAGCCAAAGTAATTGAATAAGAAGAACATAGAGATATCACAATTCCTGATTTAGGAGCCATAGTAGTGAGAATAGCATGGTACAGCATAAAAGTAGACACACATATCAATAGTACAGTCAGAGATCCCAGAAACAAACCTATTTGTCTATAGTCAATCGACTCTAAACAAAGATGCCAAAACCATACAGCAGAGAAAAAGCCAGCCTTTTCAATGAACACTGCTGGGAAAACTGGTTATTATAATCTGATCCTTGTCTCCAACCATGTACAGAAAAAAAATCAATCAAAATCAATCAAAAACCTAAGTGCAAGATTTGAAACCATGAAATCCATAGGAGAAAGCATAGGGAAGCATTCAGACAATGATATTTTACATATGATCCCCAAAGCACAGGAAACAAGCAAAAATAGACTAAGGGGATTATATAAAACTAAAAAAGTTTCTATCCAAAAGAAATAAGCAACAGAGTGAAGGAGAGAAAATTATTGCCAACTATTCATCTGGTAAAAGAATAATAACCAGAATTTATAAAAAAAACTCAAAAAATTGACAATAAAAAAACCAACAAGCATTCCAACTAAAAAATGAGCAAATAATCTGAATATATACTTCTTAAAAGAACTACAAATGACAAAATATATGGTAAGTGCCCCTATATTAATAGCTGCAAGGAAATAGCAAATCAAAGAAATGAGATCACCTCTGGCTCCCAAGTATTCTACAAATGCCATTCTCTTAGATTTTCTTCGGATCTCATTTATATCAAATTTATATCCACTACTTTATATCAAATAACAACAGCAAGGATCCCCAAAAAAGACAACAGGTACCCTGACATGAGAAGCTTTGGTACCTAGTTTCTTGTGATTAGAACACAGAAACTTGCTAATGTTCAAATACTGATAGTCACTAGAAAAAAAAGAGTTCTTATTTCCAATGGCAGCTTAACTTGACCTGCCTTATTAGAATATACCTCACTGGTTTCTTTATTGGGAGCTGAGCTACTCTGGACTCAGACTGAACTGTAGCTCTTCCATAAATTCCTAAAATATCGAATAATCTAATTTCCAAGATGAAACTGGGTTTTGGCCAACAGGTTCACAATGAGGTTTATCAATGTGTGTGTGTGTGTGTGTGTGTGTGTGTGTGTGTGCATGCACATGTGTATTTTCTTACAGTTAAGCAATGGCTTTTCAATTGATGGGTCATGTAGCTCTAGATTGTGTCATTGACAATACAAATGCTTTCCAGAATAATTTCCCTCTTGAGAATGTAAAACATGTCATTGTCATCTGAAAAAAGAAAAGAATCAAGCCAGGTTTTTGGCGGGAGGGTGGCATTAAATCTCTCATTCCTCCTATGCAATTTGATCAGAGAAATCTCCCTTTCTTCTCACCTAGAGAATCACATAAGAGGTTGACTTTAGGAGACAGTACATCTATTTCATAGAGTATATAGAGTATATCTACTTAATTTTTTATAATTAAATTAGTTTAAATTGATGTCAATATGTAATCAAACATTAATCACACTCTGATGTACCTTAACCTTAATTGGAATCCAGTAGATAGGTGGTCTTTAATAAGATTTACCAATTTAAGTGAAAGGAAGAAAAATTCAGCCTACGAGGGTCATGGGCTGTGGAAGAGAAGATGGGCTAAAAAGGCATCAGGAAAGGATCTGATCAGGACAGAAAAGGCAGGCCTGAGCACCATGGTTTTCTCTGATATTGCCCTTGGATAGGTGTACAGTAGCCTGGAATCCTAGTAAATTTTTGCATGCTACCTGGTTAAGTCAGCATCATGGGGAAAACAAAGCAAACAATCCACTTTAACTAAATGAGTATTTCATTAGCCTTTTCTCTAAATAACAGCAACAGTCATTGCCCTGGGTGACCTGCTTTCCTGATGTGACTCTACCAATTACTGGATCGTCTCTTCAGACAAATGGTGCAGGAACACATTTTCCAAATCTTAAGTTATCTCCTTTGCCACTTTACAGAATGTCAGGAATTTAAAAAAGAAATGCTTGTGTCTAGTTGAAAGCAATATACATACAGAAAATATTATGTTATGATTCTAGGTTTTATACAGCTCCAATGGTGGCTTAAGCAAATTTGTCTTTAAAGAATCTTTCTACTTCTAAATGGAGAGACAGACATATAATGTCTCTTTGTCTTTATAGTGAACTTATTTTGACCTTTTGAGTGAGTGGCTTGTCACATTTTATCTGTCTCCTAAATAGGATTGTAAAGTCTCTCCTTCAGGGTGATGTCTGTACCAGGCAGTCAGGCCATTTGGTCAGTCCCATGGGTTGAGTGCCTGATATGCACAGAAATGCCTTGCCTAGACCTTGAGGAAGTCAGGGCCATGATGGATCTACTTGTTCAGCAAAGGAATGGTCTCCCTTGTGTCTTAGAGATTGGCACACATTGTTTAACCATTAAATTTATAAACCTGCTTTCTCGTACCTCATCCCACAAAATCCTCCAAAATAAACCTGTAGGCCAACAGTGGCTAGCTTTACTCTCATTGTAAAGATGAAGTGACTGAGATGCAGAATAGATAAGAGAATTTTTCCTAAATTCACAGCTAGCATTAGCATTAGCACATCTTTGGTTCCTGCTGCCTGCATCATTGTTGGCAAATTCCCACATAAAGGGTCTGGGACTAACATGCACGTGTTCACAATTACCACGTAAATACTTCTATCCACATTTGTCCATAGAGGATGCAATATTCAAAATGCCATTCCAGATATGAATCTTGTCAGAGAATGCTCATCAAATCTGTCCTGAGAGGATGTCAGCTCTTCCTTTATTCAAAATGTGAGACTAAGCTATAATTAATACATAAAAGATGATGATTACACTGAATTAGACAACGTATCATGAGAAATCACATTTTTTAGACTGTCTTCCAATGCTTGCTGCACCTTGAAGAAATACAGTCATCTAACAAGGCATTATTGGGTTAATAGACTACCTATGTTGTCACTCATGATCTCTTGTATTGATTGTTCATACTCAATATCCTTCTTCTCTCATTCTCTAGTGAAATAGGTTCCTATTCATCTTCCTACATTTTTTCCTTCTCCCAGCAATGTATCTTTATTGTTTTCTTCCTTAGGGAAGCATGTAACTTTAAATCAAAATAAGAGGCAGAATAATAGAGGGTCTCACATCTGGCTTCCTAACTCAGTATCAAAATATCTTACATGGCTTCAAAAAGAAGCTATCAAAGAGGCATAAAGGAAACCATAAATGTGAAAAGAACAATAGGATATTTGAAAAGGAGAAAAATACCACAGCCAGTAGAGACTGACACTTTTATGATGGCTGCCCTGGGAAAAGTACATTCAGAAAAGAAGTTGTCTTAACATTTCTCCCTGAACTAGAAAAGTGAAGACTACCTCTTGCCAGAAACCACTCCTCCCTTGTATCCCTAGAAAACAGAGCCAGGGACCTATCTACTTCCATCCATGGGCCTGGAGTGCTGATTGGAGGAGAAAGCAATTACTTGTAATGAATATGCTCAGCAGAAAATTCCAGATGGAAGGTTGACTGCCAGATCCCAGGATGCAGTTTTGATTACACAGAAGGTATAAAGGACCAAGATACTGGCTTAGCTGATCCAAAACAGACAACTGACTCCCGAGTGGTAGATGTAGCCAGGTAGTTTTCACATTTAGCTTCCCTATTAATGCTACAAAAACACTTTTGTCACCAGATAGCTATCCTAACATTTTCTTGAATCAAAAGCTGTTATATGGCTGGGCATTGGTTGTTTACACCTGTAACCCTAGTGTTTTAGGAGACTGATTTCTGAGGATTGTGGTTCAAAGCAACCTGGGCAGAAAAGTCTATGAGACTCATATCTTAACCACCAAAAAACCTAAGTAGAGCTATGGCTCAAGTGGTAGAGTGCCAGCCTTGAGAGACAAAACTAAAGAACTGCATTCAGGCCTTGAGTCCAAGTTCTAGCCTGGTACAAAAAAAGTTGCAATGTCTACCCAGCAACAAAGTTATAAGTTCCTTGAAAGACGAATATTTTCCTGTTCATTTGTACCTATCCCATTCCATCTCAGGACCCAGCCCAGGATTCAACTCCGAGGTCCTTTATTCATTGATGCTTTCCTATGGAGACAGGATTGCTATCTGTTTACTTTTATTTCTCCAGAGCTCTGTGCAAAGCCTTGCAAAACCATAGTAGTTAACAAATATTTGCTTAATTACATGTCTGCCGTGCACTAAATCCTTATTTAACTCAAAGTGGATAGTAAGACTTCTCAAATGAATTCTAAACTTGCCTGGACAATGCGTGAAAATATAGCTCACATTCTTGAGTGTTTTCTCCTTGCTAGATTCCCCCCTGCCAAAGTGTGCTCTGTTATTTCATTTATGTTCACAGTAACCCCTTGAGACCAGTATTAGTTGTTATTCCCATTTGGCAGATAGTTAACTTAGAGGTTAACTTAGTAGCTTGTGGCCAAATCATTAAAGGCAGCATCTAACTAGGTGTTTTCAGGATAAAAAAAGACACCAAAGAGGAAATGTATAAATCTGATCTTTTACCCATTCCTGCAGTCCTTCAGATAGTTTCCACAGCCAATGCAATTGATGGAGCAGAAATCAGTTATCGAGGCAAAAAGGCAGGCTGTGGCTAGATAAGGCTGCAAAAATGGGAAGAACATGACATGCCTCGCTGGGAGGACTGATGGAACGGATTGGGATTGCTGCCGAGAAATGTGCTGATTCTTATCCAGTAGTGGCTGTGCTGTGACCTTTTCTAAGGAAGCACATCTAGGAAACCGTAATGGGCTCTTGCCTGGTTCTCTTTTTTCAGATATAGGAAACTGGTAGAGGAGGGATACTTCTTTGACGATCACTACGGACAGTTGTATGATAACTCAGAACAATGCGCGTCATGATCACAGGCACCAATGAAGTACTCAGAGTGTTGTAAGTAGCTGCCTTTCTGTCGGCGCTCTTCAATTCCCCGAAAAGACACTAAAAATGTATATGAACTACACTTACAGGGAACCGAGACTTGAAGAATGATGCAGAACAACATACAAAGTTGAAAAATCACCTATTATTGATGTATATATCATAGTCTACCACTGGTTCAAAACAGAATTGGATGTGCTCGTATCTCTGAGTCAGGCACCAAGGTGGCCTCAGGACACAACTCCATCAGCATCCACCTTATTACCATGCAAGTATGGGCTCTCTTATCCTCTACTTCCCAGTATACTACCTGCCCACTGGAGATAATCGATATGTGCTTCATGAATGAGTAATGGAATAAAATGAAAAAGATGATGGCTCATCAAGGATTTACTTTAAAGAAGGTATTCTGCTTTCAAAAAGTGGAGAGCAAATAGGCACAATTCAGATTTTTTTTTAAGTTTGAGAGAGTGGCCCAAGTAGCCCTGAGTTCAGACTCTAGTACCGCCAATAAATGCTTAGAAATGACTGCAGTTCCTCAAGCTGTGTTTCCTAGGTGTCGAGAAATCTTTGATAAAAAAAAAAATGGCATGGATTTTGGAGAGAGGTCTATGATCAACTGAGCTTAGGAATTTAGAGTTACACAAATTCAAGTTTGATCTTTAAAGCAGGACTCTAAGATATGGACATGAATTGTGTGATTTCACAAGTGTGTTATATATATTTGATTAATATATTTGAATATAGGAATAATTTTCAGGTCATAGCTATTAGCATTTTCAAAACTCCCCTGTAGAAAAAGTTAAGCTTAATGGGCACTTAAGAATTTCTTGGATTGATTCATACCATGATTCCTATTAGCTATATTTCACATATGTTTCTTGCAGAAACTTCTATAATATCTATACAGCATGTCTCAAAGATTGCTGAGGTATGCAAAACAAATAACAGCTGTCCTTGGTCTTTAAAGCTGAAACAGGAGTGAGTATTCTAGTATTAACAGTAGCTAATATTAGTTCACAGCTCAGATTGACAAAGCACATGCAAAGTATGGGGTATTTTCTTTTCAAATAAACTATATCTGGAAGTTAAGGAAAGAAAAATAAATGACTCTAGGTTCTATGGGAGTAGACTGAAAGTCCCTTTATTGAGTAAAATATCTACTTGGTTTTGTCCGAGACTGGGACTTGAACTCCATATCTGACACTTTTGCTCATTGACTGGCTTTCTACCATCTGAGCCATACCTCCAACCCCTGAGTAATATCTAACAGATACTTGAGGATTATATATGTGTGTATTATGTATATATATGCATATATCTTATAGTTGTACATATATATACACACACACACACACATACTTTTTTCAGCTCTCTGTTACAATAAGCTCTGCATCCATGTATTAAACTAATTTCAAATTAAAAATATTTGGGAAAAATTTATCTGTACTGAACATGCACGAACTCTTTTTTCTTGTCATTATCCCCTTAAGACAATGTAACAATTATTTATAAAGAATGTATAATATATTAAGTATAAGTAATCTAGAGGTAATTTAAAGTAGTATGAATATTAATCTCTTTTAAATAGAAGAACTTGATAAGCAACTTGAGAGGTGATCCACAATTTCCGTCTGGATTATATGTAGAGAGATGTGTGTGTGTGTGTGTGTGTGTGTGAGTTTGTGTGTACATAAGTTGTTTACATTTCAGTACTATTTGAGATTTATGGCATTGGAGATTTCTGACATTGTGTTTTTATTTGTGCATGTGAGAATTCTCATCCTGTGTAGATGGCATCTCTGCTAAATCACTGCTTATCTGAATGATCAGCACAATAAGCACACTGACCCTTTTAACAAGGAATCTATTTTCCTTGCCAGGGTAAGGTCTAAATGAACTCTTCCCTTGACCTCCCCTTGGTCTCATCAAACTCCTCTGGCCGGACCATCATCATGTCAATGTCTCCTGTGAAAAGTGGTTCCTTCTGCTTCCTCTTGCTGAGCCCTTCCTTCCCCAGTTCTCAGCTGAAATGGCACATTGTGGGTAGTTGGGTGGGCAGGGTTTCATTGTTTCTGGTTCTTATCACTCACCATACACATACATTCCAATGCATGTCTTCTTCCCCGTGAAACTGAGTTTCATGAAGACAAGGGTCTGTGTCCATTACATTTTCTATTTTATCCCAAGCAAGCACTGAGAACACCTTTACTTTACAGAGAATCAACAAGAATTTGTTGGGTAAATACACGAACAAATTAATTAAAAGTATAACATCAAAGTAAACACTGAGATGACGTTAGAAGCTCATCTACCTATGGGCACACAGGAATGTCTAGTATGTCTAAAAGGTGAGACGATGTCTCCTTACTCTAAATGATGGCATTACTGTCTACACATGTCTCCAGTCCCTTTTCTCAAAGGTTCCTTGGGGTCTGATTCAGGTTGGTATGATTTCACAGAACAGAAATAATTCAGAACTGAATCTGGAAAGCTGGAGAAAACTGAGTCATGTGTTAGGGTGTGGGGATAGCAAGACTGCTTGTTATTAGACACAGAGGACATTTTCTAAACTTGAAGTATTTGCATATCACATTCTCAGTAGGGATTCCTTAAAGAGCCACTAGAGATGTGCATGAAGGGGGACAATATTTCATTGCACATCAATTAAAACCAATGTCTCCAGGTTTTATTTCTTAGCTCACAGGGTCAGTGAAACACCAAAACAGAAGTTGCTGGTTTCTAACTGCATAGACAGTGTGTGGGCCAGTCTGCCTGTCCTACACCAACAGAGTTTCATTGTTCCAAGGGAGTTATCAATTTCCCATAAGATTTATTTAGGGGACCCTATTTAAGGAGAAAGAATAATAATTGAATGGCATAATGGGGATTCATCTGGTCTGGGTACAATTGCCCCCACAATCCACTCCTTTCTTAGACCATAATGAGATCATGTGTGAAAGCCTAAATTATGTAAATGAAAAGTCTCCACTAATACCACTGAAATATTCCTGGAGTGTTACACTTGACAACCTCAAAGTACATTTCACACTGCTAATGACTTCATCACTAACACAACTGCCATGAGTCAAGCAGTTTCCATGGCAACGCCCTAGTACAGCTGTTTACCCATATAAAGTATTGCACCTACTTAGTTACATATACAGACAGATCACTAGATTCCTAGGTACTGAAATTGAAATAATTCAATTTTCAATGTCTCTCTTTATGAAGTGATTCTGCCAGCTATAGGGATTAGCATATCAATGTGACTTTGACAGGGGTTGCTGCAAAAGACATATTTTGCAGGCACTTCATGTCAATTAGAGCCCTAACTGTTTCATGGAATAATCATTCCTGCCAGATTAAGGTCGGGCTGCAAGGTAATTTAATTGGTGCCATTATATGAAGGAAAAAATGCTCTAATAGAGTGCATACACTGTCTCTGCCAGGAAAAGGGAGAGCTGCACATAGCAAATGACTGAAAGGAATTACCTTCTTAGCCATTAGAAAGGATTTAAAAACACCACACACACCAAGAAGGGAACTTCTGAGATGTTATTTCCTGAATTATCTGGGAGGAGAACTTCCAAGGAGAAAGAGAATATTGGCCAGTTCATGCTTTTCTCCAAAGGTTTATTTCCCCCCTCTCTGGAGGAACCCAGCATAGCACAATGACAGTTGAATTGATTCATCACTGCAACTCCTATATAAGCTTGGATTCGATGCTGCCTTTGCTGAAGGGGTATTTGTCATTGAGCAGGGAGGAATGGAAATTCACAAAGCTGATTGGGAATATCCCCAGCATGCCAAGGAGGGGTTTCGACTACTGCTTTCTTTCTCTCCCTGAAGAGAGTCACACGCTGCGAGCTTTTGCTGTTCTTCGCTACCAGGATTTTCTATCATAATTCTCTATTGCTGTGGAAGGTGACAACATCTCTTGTTTCCCACACTTGAGAGTTAGAAGAAAAATGTCTAAGCTTCTGAGCCGCCAGGAGCAATGTGCATCACTTCTTGAGATTCCCATTCTTGCTGGGGGAAAAATAAATAAAGGGAGTGTTCTCAAGAGAAAGATAATGTGCTGGATTGTATATTCTGACCCCACTTAACTAATCCACACCCAATCCTCAAGCATCATGTAATTATCTCTTGGAGAAAGGGCAATGGTTTTCTTATCTTTGCTTCTCTCCTCTCTTGTACTACTTTCTGGAAATAATCTTACAATCTGAAGTGCTCTGGACCTACGAAAGCCTTGTACATTCTCAATGGTGAGTGAGAACAACTAAAGGGATGGTTGCTCACACATGGATGTATATTCTTCACAGTTGGCTAGTGTTTCGACATCTTATGTCTTCACTGCATTCCCCTCCCCCCCCCTCAGTATTTGCTACTTGAGGGCAGGAAGCAGCAAATGTGATTTTGTATCTGTGTAGGGCATGAATGCTAACACAAAACCTCACAGCAGATGTTCTCTATTCCAGTCTTTAACATTCATGGATTATGCTGGAAACCATTTCTTATATACTTTTATAAGCATCTACTAATGGCATAAAACAATGAGTTTCCTTGTGCCATTTTCATATACACACAAAGTGTCATTTGATTGCATCCACTCCTTTTATCCTTGCCCCATCTTCTCTCTACTCCCTGTGGTTCCCTCCTCTTCCCTGGTAGTCCCATTTACACTTGCAACGTTTTGCCTTTTCACATTTGTTGATAATGCTGGAAATCATTTAGAAAATATCCAGTAAGTCAATGAAACTCGGAGGCTATGGCTCGTGTAAGGATGTTACTACTTGTCAAAGAGGGTCACTAATGCATTTCATTTTCCAAATTGGGGAAACTGTACAAGTTTGTTCAAGGCAGTGCTGTGTAGAGTATACTGCAAGCCATATATGAAACTTATATTTTCTATTAGCTGGTTGCCAGTGACTCACGCCCTATCCTAACTACTCAAGAGGGTGAGATCTAAAGATTGTGGTTCAAAATCAGCCCAGCAGGAATGTCTGTGAGACTCTTACCTCTAATTAACAAGTAAAACACTGGAAGTGGAGCTGTGGCTCAAGTGGTAGAGCACTGGCCTTGAGCTCAAAACATGATGTAGCACCTAGACCCTAACCTCAAGCCACAACACCAGCGCAAAAGAAAAAAAAATAAAAGCATAGATAATATTGTAACATTTAAAATGATTAAATCCTTACATAAATACATAGTATTAACACATAATAATTAGGTTAAAACGATTAGGTTAAAAAGCCAATATATCAAAATATTATTAAAACAAGTAGCCAATATGAACATTGTTAACAAGATTGCTTAGTTGTTTATTTTTTTTCCCCTGTCTTTGAAACCCAGTGTGTGTGTTATACTAGAGCAGATCTCACTTGGGACTGACCACATTTCAAATGCTCTGTCGCTACATGTGGCCAGTAGCTTCTGTGTTGGACAACATGGGGATAAGATAACATTAGTAGTTAGTAGCAGAGCCAGGAACAGAATCCGTATGTCCTAACCTAAAGCGGATATTATTTCCACTACATGAGCAGGAAAGTAAACTGTTTCTACAATGTTCATCCTCCTTTGCTATTTCTGTTTCCTGCAGCCTTGTCCATGAGCTGATCCCAGCATGCCTCTGAAAATGTTCTGGTCACACAAAGCCTCTGAAAAATGGCTTTTAACAATATGGGCTTAAAATAGTATAACTGAAACTGTTGAAAGGAGGAGAGGTGATCAGCCCCAGATGGGATCTTGGCAGCTGTAGTTCCATCAAAGTTATCACAAATTCATTTTCTCTATTTTGTTAACCAGGAAGGTCCTGACCAAGGTTTTGTACTTGTGTCTCTCCACGTAAACTACTTACATAGCAAGCCACTGAGTGATCATCTCAAGAGTTTCAGATCTTGCCTCTTACTTTGATAGAAATGATTTAAATGATGTTAAAAGGAGACCTGTGAAGGAAATATTTCGTGAGGTTCTCCCCGAGTTTCCCCTGTTCATAGAAGAGAAATGGAAGTGTGGAAGGCTGAAACAAGTGTTTCAGAGACAAAAGAAGATCTGGAGAACACTTCACTAGCTCCCGGCAGAACTCAAGAGCATGAAAGATGGCAATTTGTAGCTCTCTAGTGAGCCTTAAGGTCAAGAATGGCCACAGCTGCCTGTGCCAGTATAGGTCCTATAAAGATCACATTTTATCCACAGAGCCCCACATCAGGGCAGAAAGACAGGACTTGATGATACCTGAGAAAAGGTCAATGCAAAGGGTGAGGAGTGATATCCCAAATGGCTCAGAAGAGCTAGAAGGGCCAAGGGGAGGAGGAGAGCTAGAAAGTCTATGAGTCAGGAACTGGCAAAGTGAGGATGAAGTGAGATTGTTGAGTCCTATGGCTACTCTGTGGTCTCAGCTTCCTTCCTTAATCCCACAATGCTAGGATGATCTGATGGGGAACCACCCTTTCTGTGGGGCCATGAGCTGCTGCTCCCCACATGGCATAGGATGGCCTTGAACAGCATGCTGCTCCCAGGGGCCTCCCACACCCAATACCACCATCAATCCCTTTGTTTCTCTGAGGTGATATGGTAACAATCAATATGCTGTTCATGTAAGCTGTACTCATATCTCCCAAAACATTTATAAGATTCTACCTCTTTCTAACTAATACTTGCAGGTAATCCCTCCTCCCTCAAGGAAACAGTCTCCTCTCCTGAGCAGGTGTGCAGTTATCCCTCAGTCACAACCACACAGAAGCAAACAGGAGAAACACAGGGCACCTTCCAGAGGCTATTCAGGAAAGTCTTTCTGTTTTCTTTTGTGTCTCTGTGGGCTTGGTTTGTTTTAAATGAGACAGTGTGCAAATGAATCTCCTTAGGAGACAGGAGTTCTGCTGGCCAGTTTTTCCACTGGGAAACAAGTATACCCGGCTGGCTGTTGGCAACAGTGATGTATTCCATTGTCACCCCGATTTCACACTGAGGCTTGGTGGCTTGTGGAATATATGTACATAAATCTATCACTTATTGTAACAGGTTCCAATTTGGAAAACCAAAGTCTTAGAATAATGCATGCTCCATATTTGCAAGGTAAGACACAGGCCTTCCATTGTTTCTACAACATCGACGAGCATTTTACAGGTACCGTGTATTGGAGACTCCAGACCACATGTGCACATGCACATCTGAGTTAGGCATACATGAGAACCATGAATGCCAATTAAAAGAAACCCCAATCCCTCATCTTTCTGTGAGTAAACAGTAGAGGTATGAGACAAGTGAAGGCAACATTCAGCCAAAACATAATCTCTTATTATCTACCATCTCAGACTTTCATCTCAGACTCTAAAACTTACAACAGTATAAATCAAACGTTGTGAGTTCAACTTTAATAAAGCAGAAAAGAGAGGCCACAGTGCTGGGGAAGCTGTCAATGCACGCATGTGGGCCATAGCAAGTGGCGCCAATTGAGAAGACTTCAAAGACCACATTTGAAATGTTCATGCATTACTAAATCTAAACATCTTTGAACATCCACTTAAGGCCATGTGATTGTATGAACAAAGAAAGATATAATGCGCCATGATAAAGGAGATGTTCAATTGTGTGCTAACAAGTAACAAAAATGAATGGGAAGTTCTCAGATAAGAACTTCAACTTGGTGTCCTGAGTAGTCGAGATTACAGTCATGAGGCTCAGTGCCTGGCATGGAGGATCTTTTTAATGATGCCTATGGCCTGGCTCCCAACTAGCCCAGTTAGATGAGAACTGGGCACAGAAACTAGCTCTTTCCAAGCTTCCCAGTGACTCTAGAAGCTGAGATTGAGGCAACCTGGGGTAGCAGCAGGATCTCTCAATTCATGGTTCAACATGGGCCCAAAGAAGAGAGCTTCCCAGGCACTGAGAAATGTCATCCATAAAACTCTGACTCTGCTCCCTGTTGCCAGATGAGAAACACAATGTGCTCCAGAACAGTGCAGTGGCTAGTGGAATAATTTCTGAATTACAAAGAAGAGCATTTAGATCTATTATCAACCCTCCTTTTAACATGTGAAGAGGAGAGATACTGGATTTTCCTTTCTTCCTACCTTCTACTATTCCAGTTTTCCATTGGGCAAACTCAGACAAAAACCAAATGTCATAGAAGCCTGGACATAATACAAAGGAATCTGCCCCATTATGATACAGAGCAAAGAGGGTAGATGGTGTGGAATGTGTCTGGGTCAAAAGGCTCCAAATATACACTTCCCTGCAATTGTTATTACATTATGTGATGCCTGATTGTGTCCTATCTTGTTTGATATTCCCAAGAGAGAACTATTTGCTATGGTTTGGGTATGATTTGAATTCATCCCTTCTAGGACCAATGTAGGGACAGTGGGAGGTCCTCTGTGCCTTGAGATCATGCCCTCAGCAAGGACTAAAGTAGTTCTTGTGGAATCATGCCAGACCTTGTGAGAGCCAGTCTTTATATAAGCCTGAGTCTAAGCCCTGGTTTCCTATTTGGAATAAGACCTCTTCTTGTATACACTCCTGTATATACTTCTATATACTCCTACTATTGGGCCCTTACCAGAGCTGAGCTGATGGTGGTCCTATGTCTTTGAACCTTCAGAACTGTGGGCCAAATACACCCATTTTCTTCATACAGTAGTCTGCCTCAAGAACTTCATTACAGTAACAAAAACCTTGACTAATAGATTATCCAATGGAAAATAATGCAAGCCATGAAATATGAACCATATGCTATTCTAAATTTTCTCATGGCCACATTAAAAACATAAATAAAAAGTGCCATAAATTTTAATAGCATATTCAATTTCACCCAATATGTACAAGAATGTGATTTTAGTGTATATTAATATGACCAGGTTTAATGAGTGATATTATACTTTTTATATTAAGGGTTTGCATTCTAGTGTTTGTCTTATACTACAACACTTCTGAGTTCAAACATTTCAAGAGCTCTGTGTTCACAGGGGGCTAGAGATGTCTGAGAGCACAGCTTTTAGAGGCCCAAATGATTTCATGTGCTTCAACTTTTGCAAGGATGTAAGATTCTCAAGGTCAGAAAAGAATCTCCCCCTGTGGAACACGTCTCCATATCTGTGACGCTACAAAAACCAACACTTCAACCAATTCCTTTTGAATTTAGAACATAAAGAAAAACTTAAACACACACACACACACACACACACACACACACACACACACACACACACACACACACACACACACACACCAGAAACCCATAGACTTAGACCATAGAAGATTGGGAAATACAGTGTTATATAAGTCCACTTTAATACTATTGAAGACAATTTGACATGTATTAAGCAGCTTCAGAATCATGAGTTGTGTTATTGATTTGTAGGTTTGTTTGTTTGTTTGACTGACTACCTGATGGTGATGTATCAGATTTTAGTCATTTTTGGCTTTTACTACAAATGAGATTGGAAATGTTCAGAAACTTCCTTCATGTGCTCTTCCTGAAGAAAAGGTAGAAGAGTTTTCTTAGAGCAGGTTTCTAGGAGTTTGGGGGTTACAGAAGTTTCAATAGATTATGAAGCTCACCGATCAGGCACATACAGTGGGGGTACTGATTAACTATGATGGAAGAGGAGAATGAGAATGAGACCTGAGCTCTGAGATACAGCATGTCCTGTGCTTAATGATGGGCCTCTGATTATATTCCTACTCTTCACGTTCTACATACATTTCTTTAGTATTTTTATGGTATTTTGACCTTTAATAATCTTATATGTGGCACTTGAACAAATGCACAAAAGGTAAGTAAAAAGATAAAAAGGAAAGATCAGAAGGATAGAGAAGGGAGAGGGTAAATGAGGCAGGAAAGGAAGCAACAGTGAATGAACAAGAAAAGTCAAAACAGAAGTAAAATACACAACTCATCTAGTGGCCTTTGCCCAGCGCATGCTAACCTGGAGATGCCTCATATCTCGAAATCCCATCTCTGTGGTTTAACCAGCTGCCTTGTTCACACACCCAGGGCAGTGTCTCTTAGATGTGCAGATGTGTTCCAGGATGGTTAAGACTCATGTCCAAAACGAGCTTTACAACGTCGGTGCGGGGGGGGGAGGAGGAAAGGGGGGGGAAGGAGAAGGATTGGGATTGGGGGGGAGGGGGGAGGCTGGGAAGGGATGTGAAGAGTAAACAAAGGAGGAGGCTGCAATGCTTGGTAAGAAATGTACGCATTATCCTGCCCATGTAATTGTAACTCCTCTGTACAGTACGTTCACAAATAAAATTAAATTAAATTAAATAAAAAAGACTTCATCTGGGTATTTCCCTCTGTCAGAACACTTACTACATTTTAATAATGCTGTGTCCTCCATGCGTTAACTCTGAAGGTAGACCCATGGATTGGCTTTTATGAGAAGACAAGAAAGTGTATATATATATTTGGACCAGCAATGTTATGGTGGAAGGTGTTACCTGTGCCTGCACTAGCTTCACTCAGAATAGGGACTTTGCTCTGATTCTTGGAATAACTTCAGACAAGGAAACAAGTCCTAGACTTAAGTTGTCCATGTAACTCTTAGGCTTACCCTCTTTCTCTCCCCAGAGGCAGCCCAGATGCTGGTCATTCCTCACTGACAGTGGATTCCCAATAGGACTTTCCAAGCCAGCCCAGATGACAAGCTTTCAGGTGAGCTTTTCTCTTCTGATGCTGTTGCCAGCTTGCAACAGTCAGGCATGGTAAGCCATGGCTCAGCAGATCTTTTGGTCTGCCTCAATGCAGGGATACCAACCCTTAGACAGAGGGCCCCTGCCACAGGGGACTGAACTATGCCAATATAGAACTGGTGAAGATTCACAGGTCTAGACCCATACTCAGAAAAAGGCTGTTCAGGTAGGAGTCTAGATAAGAGTTCAGCTGTCTAGGAAAGGAGCAGGGGTGAGGGTCAGAAATCAGAAGAGGCATCTCAGAGCGGAGCCCTACAGCTCTGATAAACAGATGACCCTAATCTGTTTGCTTCTTCTCTATTTTCATTCTCCCCATTGCACATCACCCTTGTTGGATTTGGAAGTGTCACACATCAGCAGACAGGTGTCAGTCACCTAAGGAAGACCTGCCCCTTGCCATAGGCAGAATCGCTTCACCTCCTTAGCCATCAACTAAACCTTGTCTCTGCTGATAAAGTGATAGGCATGTTTTATTTACCAGTCTCCCCTCTCCCACCCTCTCACCCCCGCCTCTAAGAGAGTAGAGATTGATGACAAGCATTCTCAACATATTTCAACTGGCAAAGTCACATAATTAAATTTTGATTAGAAAGGGCCTGACAAAACAAACAAAAATCTAAACTTATTCCGTATTTTATCCTCCTACCCCCCCACACCCTGATAACTCAAATGTAGGGATGATCTCAAGCACATCATTGTGCATGTAACTGGGGGACTAAAGATACCCTTTCCTAATATTTATGGTGGTGTCGATGGGACCTGAGACCTTAATGACATGCCTGTGCATGTGTACACATGTACAGTGTGGATGTATGTGTATGACCCTAGCAGCCTACCAATAAGGGAGCTGAAATGGAGATACAGTGAATAAACTCCAAGAAATAGCAGGGCCACACTGTTAAACCCCGGAAATACAATTTGGAATTTAAATAGCAAGTGTTCAGAAGTGATAGGCAAAATAAACCTGGAAGACTGTTTGCGATACAGATGGGATCTGATGCTCTCCGAGCAGGGAGAAGCACTGTCAGTATTTTGACAGACACAGAATGACTGTTTAGACTGATGTTCAGGACAGAGCCAACGAGGAGCTGGTTGGTTGGTGGAGCTTGGCCCAAGGGGAGGGAAGGAGGGAGCCTGGAGGTCTCCGTGACAGATTGACAAGCATGCACAGGAATTCTGTTCAAAGTAGGGGGAGGTGGTGGGGCAGGGTGAAGTGAAGAGAAAGGCACAATAAGACTGGGATTCTGGGATGCTGGTGGTGACTGAGGGGAAAGGGACAGAGCTGCATTTACCAGGTTTTCCTCTTGGGGATTATAAAAGAGGAAGAAGCAGAGGCCAAAAGGCAGACATTGGGAGCTAAGCACCACTTCCTCGCACTTTACTTTTCTTTGTAGTTTGTGGCATGTCAGGCGTGCTTAGTGCTCCAGGAGAGAAAACTCATTGACAAATGCCTCCCGAGGGGCTGAGGGTCAGGAGCGCTCAGCCAGAGGCAGCCATACAGAAAGAAAATGTCTTCCAGGACCTGTTCAAATGTCACCCAGAATGGATTCTAGCGTGTGGGCGGGGATAGAAAGCTGGGTAAACTGTGGCCTTCTAGGCAGGAGACCCCAGGGTAGTGGTGGAAATGTCCCTTCCTGACTGGGCGGTGCCGGCTCTTCCCTTATCCGCTTCCTTATGCCTCTTTCAGTTCTCCGTATGCCCCTGAGTCTGAGCCATCCACTGTTTCTCTGACCCCCATCATCTGCACACCCAGAGACATCTCCTGTCCTGCCTGACCTTGGGAGGCTCATACATGGTTCTTATTGTTCAAATGTAGAACACTTGGGCTCCAGCCACCCACAGGGTATGACCACAATTGATGTAAGAAGCCTTCATTTTAGTCAGGGGCTGATGGCTCACGCCTGTAATCCTAGCTACTCAGCTGGCTGAGATCTGAGGATCTCAGTTAGATGCCAGCCCAAGCAAGAAAGTCCATGACACTCATCTCCAATTAACCGCCAGAAAACTGGAAATGGAGTTGTAGCTCAAAGTGGTAGAGTACTACCTTTGAGGAAAAATCAAAACAACAACAAGAAAACAAACAAAAACATAAGCCGCAGGGATGGCACCTGGGCCCTGAGTTCAAGCCCCTGTGACCAACAATGAAAACAACAACAACAACAAAAGCCTTCCCTCAAATCTTACCTCTACTCTCATTAGCCATGTACCCTTGAGGATACTATTCTGGTTTTGAGCATAAACGTTATGGATCACATAAGTAGAAAGTTCATTGTACAAAGCTCAGTGATTCTCACCCAGGTTATGTTTGGCGATCTCTAGAGACATTTTTGGCTACAGAAGTTTCAGAGCTTAAGGGTATATTTAATTATGTTGCTGCTAAATATCTTAAATGCCCAGTATAACTTCCATGACCAAAATGTTACCAGGGCTCATGTTCAGGTTATTTACTGTTTTGGGCAAAGTGGATTGATAGTGATTTATTTATTTGCTAGACAGGTGTTCTACCACTTGAGCCATTCCATTAGTTCTTCTTTGTATTGGTTGTTTTCTTACTTTATGTGAGGCCAACAAAGACCAAAATCCTTCTATTCATATTTCCCATTGTCACTAGGATGACAGGCATGACTCATCCACTGCTTGAAGTGGAATGTCTTGAACTTTTACATCCTGGCTGGCCATGAGCTGTCATCCCTCAATTTCTGCCTCCCAAGTAGCTAGTAGCTAAGATTATGGGAGTGTACCTCTGTTCCAGGCTTGCAGATTGAATTCTTTATCAGTGATAGCTATTATTATCATGAGCTGCTTTATATTCCTCAGTGTGTGTGCGTCTGTGTGTGCGCACACGTGCGTGCGTGCACGCACACACATACGTGTAACTTGGGATAGCTGTAAGTATCCTGAAGGCAGGTAAGGGCTGAGAATAAAAATCCCTGAAAATTATCAACTTTTTGATAAAAGGAATCATAGAAGACACATTGACTCTCATGGCTAAAGGATAAATTTGTTCCTCTGCTGATGGTTCACCTCCTCATGGAGCAAGACAGAATTTAAACAAAGCATAGAGTAGGCTCTCCTACACCCCATGAAATTCCCAAAAGATACTAAATCCACACCAAGTCATTCAAAAATAGTTCAGAAGACAAACATGTAGTCAATTTTGTTTCCTGACAGTTTGACAGCAAAAGAAAAGCTGTTAAACTGAATTTATCCCTTTTTTTAAACTGCAAGGCATCAAAGTGATATATGAGAGGGGCCTGGCTGGTGTGAGGAAACATCACCTGTGAACATAAATCCATCAGAAATGTTTCAAGTGACCTGTTTAGACTGGAAATTACTGTGTATAAATTTGTGGGTCTTTCTAATGCTACTTTGTAATTATCCTAAAATATGTCAGCTTGTTATCGTTGCTCTGGTTTTGCTGCTGTTCTCAGCTTCCTTTTGCTTTCTTGGTGCCCGGCACAGAGCGTGGCCCACTGTGGGGCTGGTTTCTAGCTGCTGAGAAGGCTATCGACAGGATCTGTAGAACTCACTAGCGTCAGAATTATTAGAGTATTAAAACGCATAGCATTTTATAATCAGTGCTGGTATTTTTCTTACTTACTTTTTTTTCTGTCAGTTGTGGAGCTTAAACTCAGGGCTTGGGTGCTATCCCCAAGCATTTTTGCTCAAAGCTAGCACTCTATCACTTTGAGCCACAGCGCCACTTCCAGTTTAATTGGACATAAGAATCTCATGGGCTTTCCTGCTCAGGCTGGGTTTGAACCATGATCCTCAGATTTCAGCCTTTAGTGAAGATTACAGGAGTAAACCATCAGCACTTGGCCAGTGTTGGCATTTTCTTTTTCTTATATACTTATCTGAAGTAAGAATGTATCCTTTAGTCCTTGACTTCTTAGACTCATAAAATGTGGTCACTTGTCCAGGATCACATGTATGATACACCTGGAAATTGTGGGATGCTATGTATTATTTTGCCAATCCAGCAAGGAAATTCAAGATGAGATGCGTCAGTTGAGTTGAAATGACCCCCTGGCTTCAGTGAAAGACTAAGATAATTAATATGCTTATGATAATGTAGACTTGAGGAACAGTTTTAAACCAATGAGGGAAAATATCAAGAAAATAAAGGCCAAAGACATGAGAGTACATTAAGATGAAAAGATTAAACCCAAGACTAATAGAGAAGACAAGAAATTAACAACAGAATTATAGCAGCTAGCCATGACCAGAGTGAAAGCCAGGTCTGGACTTGGATCCTTATGCTCTTGACTTTCCTGGACCCTGGTGCAGTGATTCTGCCTTGTATGAGAGGTTACAGACCAATAAAAGAAACTTTGACTGAGAAGCACTTGATGACAACTCAGTTGTCCTGAATGACAGCATCCTGTGCTTAGGGATAAAATTTATTTTTAACTTGTTCCAAATGGCATTCCAAATCAATGCTAATATAAGCAGGCAATACCTAATTCATATGTGTTTGGTAGAACACTTTTTAAAAAGAGAATTATGTGCTTAAATGAAGGCTTAAAAAATCAGACATCAAGAATGTTCCTGAATATGCCATGCTTTCTGTTATCTTATGGCTGCTACTTGGCACGACATTGGTATTCTGCCTCATTTGTTCTCCATCTCATGGTACATCTAGAAGACTGCTATTCAAATGGCACTTCTGAAACCAACGTTCCGAAGCCATGCTTAATTTCTTCAGCCTTCAGAGTCCCTCCTTTAGTTCTTCCTCCTCATTATGTGCATAGACCTTTAATAAAAATCAGGTGACTACACAGAACATTTTATACCTGGCTATACTTCGGCCCAGTCTTTATCAGCAAAGCAGCTTGGTCAGACATAGGAGAGAACTTGCAAGAGAGATGATGAGTACATAAGTATACCCTGGTGAAATAGCTTCTTACCATGACCTGCAAGCTGTGATCTCTCCCAGCTTCCCAGACCATCCCACGTCCCCACCTGTCTAGCTATATTTACCCTCATCAGACCCATTGTCCCCAACTGCCTGACCTCAAAGCCTTCATACTTGCTGTTAGAACTGTCTGGAGCTTTTTGTCCTCAGAGAAAAGTCTTGATTTATTTCTTCTTTTGACGTACATCTCTGTTTCAATGTCATCTTTGCCAAGACATTTTCCTTGACCATATTGTCAAAAAAGGCACCTTTCTTCTTCAGTCTTTCTGTTCTCATCAGCCTTATTAGCACTTGCAAACCTTTTAAAGCCTTTAAACTAAGCACATAACACCCTACATGTTCTGTATTTGTTTATTAAAATGGTCTTGACCTCTTCCACTGAAAGCTGAACTCAATGAAGGTGGGGATTGTTATCTGCTAATAATAAACAAACAATCACTCAATTAGTAAAAAAATAAATGAGTATATTATTATCTTTAATTAGACTACTTCCTCCTGATGACAGAGATAAAACTGCACGAATAAAACCTCTCAGGGAATTCACTTTTATGGAACCACTGAAACAGCCATGTTCCATTTTAAGTCTTTGATCCATGTTATCTCTTCATTTGCCCTAACAAATAAGTACTATTACCACCAATTTAAAATGAGCTAATCACTGTGGTACTTCAGATTCCATGCACATTTTCAGGGAATACATTTATCGTCTTTAAATAGTTGTACAAAGGGGTTGCCATTCAACACAGCAGTTTATGAATAGTGTGTCTTGATCAATGCCACCCCATCAACCTTCTCACCCCCCAACCCATCCCTTCCCTCACTTTTCTTAATTATCAGGATATGTGTTGAATTTTTGTTGCCGTTTAATGAAGCAGTTTATATATACAATGCATCTTGATCTATGTCATCCCTTCAAATTTTCAACCTCCTTTGACCCACTCCTTCCCTTATTTTTTCTCAATTTTGTGGTAGACACAATGAATTCTTGACTGCATTATTCTCCCTCCCCCCACCAATTCATCTACCCCCTCTTGCCTTGGCCACCCCCTTGTAAGTACCCATTCCCTGGTAATTATTTTGTTGGGCTTTGACTTACATTTTCTGAATTATACTATTTGAGCTCTTCATAGAGTCAGATACTTGATGCATAACCAGTTGCATTCTACCCCAGTGTGACTTACAGATTTACAGGCATTTTTATACCCTACTGTCTTTACATTATCTTGTGCAGGAGAGAGGAGCAATGTGAGGGAAAGATGAGGGTGAGCAGGGCTGATTTGAAAATCTTCCTCTTTATTCAGCAATTCAGCAAGTAATTAACGAGTTTATTCTACACATTTCTATTATAAGATGTACATACAACCATTTGTCTTATGGACATCAAGCATATGTGACCTTTTCTACCCTTAAGATTACAGATCTATCTACATGTTTATGAATGTGTGATGTGTGCGTGCATGTATGTATCTATGATCTTCATCTCTCATATTCCTTTATGTATCTGTTTGTCTATTACCTCTCTATAAAACAATCTACAAAAATGAGATTTGTTTCTTATTTCCTATACTTTTCATTATCACTCATTTTCCTCCAGCAACAAAGTCAAAATCACCCCATAATCTGCGAAGCCCCCCAAATAGCAGGCCCTTTTCTTTGCTTCTTACTACTCTTCTAGGTTGTAGGTTCATTAATACTTTTTGGGGTTTCGTATTTTAGGGCAACAATTTTAAGCTAAGAAAAGGAAAGATCATAAAGAGAGATTTTTAAGAAGAGAATTTACACTTTATTGCTTCTCTCTAGTAGACATCTTCAAACGCAGTCATCACAGAGAAATCAAGTCTGGAAAACTGCTCTGAAAAGCACTGTGCTTAAGAAACACACACCAGAAATAGCACTCTCAAGAGAGCCTCAGATGTGTTCACTGAGAAGTCAGTGATGTTTGTGAGGACAAGTGAGTTACCAAGAAATCATAGAGAATTAAGTGAGTCAGAGATCCTTGGGCAAAGCCTCAAATGCCACTAAAGAGGTAACTATAAATTTGAATCTGAGGGCAACCCCTCTACTACTTGGGGTATAAAAATACCAACTTGTAGGAGAAGAAGGTGAAGCACAGAAATAGTAGGATAAAGGATGAACTAATTCAACAGTGATATTCACTAGACACTATGTTGGAAATGAACCATACAACTTGGGGAAGGAAAGGGGTATTAGGAAAGGAAAAACTGGGAGAAAATAAGGGAGGAGGTGACACTGTTCAAAAAGAAGTGTATTCATTACCTGAATTATGTAACTGCAACCCTTCTGTATGCCATCTTTACAATAAAAGTAAATAAAAAATACCAACTCAGATATCTAATGACTGGCAGATCTTGTGCTGAAAAAATACAAATTGACTGAGACATCAATTTCCTATTCTTTGGGTAACAAGGAGCAAAACCATCTTAACAAAACATTTCATTCACAACTGTAGAAAATTAAACATTTGGAAAAAACCTAGCCTTGTGCAAACTTAGACTGTAACTATAAAAAGGTAACAAAAGTTCTACATTTGGGTCCTAGCTTTAGCAAATACTAGTTAAGGTATCATTTAACCATCTCCCCCACAAGTAGAAATAAAAGGAAATTAACAATGTAAACAACGTATTCTGCTAGTTACTCTTATAACAGACTCAAATTTCTTTTTTTAAGTCTGTTTGATTTCATTTAACTGGAGTAACACACATCTTGCTGAAATGACCCATTGAATAAAAGAACCTAGCCAAATTATAGCTGATTAATTTTCTTCAGCCTCTCTCCCACCCATGCACTATTCAGAAGATCTGATTGTCAAATGTCATTAACAGTGGAATCCAACAGAATCTAAAGAGGGGAGGAAGCATCAGTACTTTTTTTTTTTTGGGGGTCCGGTCCTGGGGCCTGAACTCTGGGCCTGGGTGCTGTCCCTCAGCTCTTCAGCTCAAGGCTAGCGCTCTACCACTTGAGCCACAGCGCCACTTCCGGCTTTTTTCTTTTTGCTTATGTGGTGCTGGGGAATCGAACCCAGGGCCTCGAGCATGCAAGGCAAGCGCTCTACCACTGAGCCACCTTCCCAGCCCCGAGCATCAGTACTTTGTATTACATTTTCTTGCACCTACTAATTTAAATCCTGTCTTGAAATTATTCAAGTTAAGTAGTTCATTAACATACATATAAAACATATTGAAATCTCAGTGGTTAGCTAATCTAATTTCTCTTCAATGTCATTGTAGAATGAAGTACTGATAAAGACTACTTTTCTGTTTTCTCTTGTAGCTAGGTTGTACCCTGCATCTGCAGCTTGATTTTCAATCAAAGCATCACCCGTGCTCTTTGCCTGGAAATATCTACCATCTGAGCTGCAGGATGAGTAAATGTGTGAAAAGCAGAGCAGGAAATTGCTATAAATTGTTTTACCTTATCCATGCATACACACAGAAAGGAAAACACTTCTACTATAAATTAATTATGGTAGTTCCTGTTGAAAGCTAATTTCCATCTGCTTAAAACCAATAAGGTTTATTTCTTTTGGTTTTCTTACCTTCTCTTAGAATTTGTTAATTTCAGTGAGTGAAGCCCAAAGTCTGGTTATGAACCTAGCCTGGGCTAAAGTCCAGAAATTACATTTCTTAGTTTAGTATACTGTATTATTAATGATACCATTATCTGCATATGATTTCCTTTTGCAGACTCTGGGCTTGTCTATTCCATAGGACCTAACAGAA
Source organism: Dipodomys ordii (assembly GCF_000151885.1). NCBI lineage: Eukaryota > Metazoa > Chordata > Mammalia > Rodentia > Heteromyidae > Dipodomys > Dipodomys ordii. Next base: position 1,298,556 of record NW_012267241.1, read on the forward strand.
AGATCTAAGAATGAATAGGGCATAGATTAAACAATTGCTCATTTCAGTTTTTGGTGACAGTATCTCATGTCATACTTGTTACTGATGCAATGACCATGTTCTTTCTGTAGAACTATACATAATGAAGGATCTGAGAAAACCTGGGTTCTAGTCCAAGTCTTGTCTCCAGCTGTCTATAAGCAGCTTAGGATGAGTGCTTGTAGCTTCTCAGACTCAGTCCCTGAACTATAACATAAAGTTATTGAACCAAATATTTAGAATACTGTAGATCTCATCTGTGTAGCCTTTATGGAGGCACTAGTTAGTTACTGGAATCAGACATCAACAAAATGGCAAAAAGAGCCAAAAGTATAATTTCCTCCTTTTGATCTGACAGTGGAAAGCATTTAGATTGCCTCTGAAAGTAAGACTTCTTTTCCTTTCTTTCTTTTCTTCTGTCATGATCATTACAAGTGACCCAAGCCTCCTTCCATCCAGTGGGAGTAGGAGTATACTCACACAACACACACACACACACACACACACACACACATTACTAATACCACCACCACTAACAACAGTATAAAAAAGTCAGAGGCAAAACCTCCACCTCGAAGAGAACTTCCTTTGATGCCTCTGATTTTGCTCTTTTATCCTTGCTCTTTTAACTGGATGGATCCTGGATCCTTCTGATCATTCTTAGGGTGAATACCTGACTTTTCTTGTGAAGCTTGGTCTGTGGCCAGCCTGAAGCATAGTAGGTAACAGTTCCCTACCCATGTCTATCCAACCAGATGAAATGCCAGAAGTCAGGGCCTGTTACCATCTGTCCACCGCCCTCAAGGATGGCCTGTGCTGTCCATAATTGTGTTTACATGCTTCCAAATCTGTCACAAATCACACATTTAAATTTTACATAATTGTGTGGTTATCCCAAGAGAAAATGGGAAAAGGAGGAAACAAGGAAGCCAAGAGCATTACTTTTCATATCAGATAAAGCAAAATCTTACATCTTTTACTTCAACTATGTATGAAACAGTGAATTTACAATGTTATGCATATCATATGAAACCATATTTTTGTGCTATTTTGTATCATCAGATATGCTTTTTGATCTCTTTTATATTGTTGTTAAGGTTCACCATTCCAACTAACATTAAGATGAATCCTTACATGTAGATATCTTTCTATTTCTCTAATACTTTGAAAAAATACTTATTTACATTCTCCAACTGCTAGTATAAAACTTTCACTAAATAAACCCAGCTTATCAATACATATTTATTGAGCATTTGGTCATTTGCCAACTTTATTCCTGCTACTAGGAATTCATAGAAGAATATTTACACTATTCTCCCTTCCATGGAGATTACACTTAGTGGGAGGGGGAAATATGACCGATATCTATGAAACAAACATAAATCAAGTAAGGACATTTTATAACCAAGTACTACATAGTAGATAACAGACTCAGTTTGCAAAACAAAAACAAAAAGAAAATTACATAATGGAAAAGAGTTTATATATTCATATACTTGAGATGGAAATATACCAAACAGGACCATCCTTTAGTCCTTGCCACACTGCTCCTATAACTTATCTCTTTAGAATTCTGTTAAGTCTAGTTTTGAATGTTGCTAAGGATCCAGTTTCCACCACAGTTACTAGGAAACACCTTTATCATCAAAATGTTCTTGGTCTTAGGTCACTTTCTCCAGCGCTCAGTTTTTATTGTTGTAGTTCATAGTGCTTTTTGCAGTTTAATTTAATCATTTCTCAAGTCACAACTCCTAGCAGCTTTTATTTTCCTGATCCTTATTTTAGCTGCCCTACAACATTCCATAAATATCTCATTTTCCTTGCAACAACAAAGATCATATCCCTGTCACAAGTGTCCTCCACACGAAATAAATGACAAGGAAGAGAGTGAGTCACAAGATCAAGAGTACTTTGGCAACAACAAGTCTGTTATTCTTTGATGTTAGAACATTTTAGTTAATGGTATGTGCTTAGCACCAGCATCTAGTAGCTGCTTAATGATGATTGCAGGATACATGCTCATACTCCTATAAGTGTCTCCTGTTCCCAGCGATGGCACCAGTGAGTCTAAAAGGGAAGATACCAAAGGGGAATGAAGTACTATATCTTCATGATACAGGAGCTGAGAAAAACAAAGAAGATAACAAGAGAAGAGTGTTAGCTAAATATCATAAAGGCAAGAAAGGAGATGACAGAATATGGAAAAGAGGTCTGAGCTGTGAGACAGAGTTCAAACCATGAATAGGACCGAATGTCAATAAACCTCCTATAAAAAATGCATACCAATCTTGTCTGTCACAAAGTGACCTTACAGGAATAGCTTGTGCTTGTCTATATTGTAAAAAGTGAGAATTTTTGGCAGAACACGAAGTACTAAATGTTCCTAGACAAGTTGTCAATGAAAAGAACACAATCACTAGTAGAGGTGAACAATCTTGCAGTGCCCAAAAAAACATCTAAATGTACACATTGTTTGTCTTGTCATCCTTCAAATAAGTGTCTCATTTAAAAAGACTGGTAACCCCACTCTCTTATTAAGTCGTAAGGTAATGTTCTTACATGTGACAAAAAAAAATACAGGATGTGAATCTTTGTTTGTTTGATCATAAACTACATATTTTCCCCCTTAATTACAGCAAGAAGTTCTCAAACCACTCAGTTCAACTTTCAGCCTGATATCTAGAACTATAAAATCATGCATTCTCAGTTGCAATAAAGTTAATGTATATGTAACTTGTCCGTATAAGGTTTCCACCTGTCTGAGACAGGTATTTGGTACTCAGAGAATAACCACCTACATGAAGATAATTTCCACTTTCCAGTGAGCCTTAAAAAACAGTTCAAAGGCCATTAAAGGATACAAAAATGTATGAACACATTCTCATTTAATATATTGAAGTGTGTGTGTGTGTGTGTGTGTGTGTGTGTGTACACGCACGCATGTATATGTGAGCATGCCTACACAATAAAGGACTTTTGGTTGAAGTGTTCTCAAAAATAATGTTTTGATCAAGTTTTAGTGAGCTTAATCTACAATGCAAATGAAAGGATTTGTATACCTGAATGAAGCCCGTGATGGGAAAGAGCCTGACAGTTAGCCTGGCTTGGCTAATAGCCTTTTCTCCTTGTTAAGGACCAGTATGACTTGCTTGGTAAATTGATTTGTTGTGACTGATATTCAGATTTTTAGATTCAAATTATGTGGTCTAACCCACAAAAATATGGTTACTTCCTTTCTTAGTGTATTGGCCAGGTCTGCTTACACATGATCTCACAGGGCTGTTTGCTTAGACTACAGAGAGGCATATCCTTCCAGAGGTGGAACCGCTGTCTGACCAGCTGGGTGGAGGCCATTCTAGGTATGACTTCATCAAATCATGTTTGGTGGGAAAATTTTGAGATCATCTATTTAATTGTTTCTGTTGCAGAACTGGGAACAAAAGTGATTTATCCTCCCTTCTTTACAAGCTTTTTGTAAGGCTTACAGAACCAATGGGATGACTCGGAATCCCCACTATAATTATTGACTAATGCATTGAAACTTTTGTTGTGAGTAGTAGTTTTATAAAAGTTGGTATGTGCAATGGCCAACAGTCCAGGCTTTAGGTTAAGATCGCTTGGTTTCTCCTAGGTAATCTTTCTGCTGCCTAGCAGTGTTGAAACTTCCTAGTTGTTTTGGTCCTTATCTTTGCATAATTGTACTTAAATACTTCAATATTTTAATTGCATTGAAATACTTAAAACTATTCAGAAGAACATTTAACCTTGCTGAGTATAAAATCATATACCTTTCCAGCTAGCCTGAAGGTAGCACGAGAATAAGAAGCCTATGCTCTGTGCATCTGTGTTTTGAAGTGCAAGACCCTCTCAATGACATGGACAATCAATAAAATGACAGGTGTAGTTCAGGAGCCGAGGCCCTGGGATCCATTCCCAGCCCTGAAATAAATAAAAATAATAAAAGAAGGAAAGAAAGAATCTAGTGATTGATAGAGTCACAGAATCCGAAAGCCAATGTTCTACTTCACAACTTAGCTTTAGGCAAACTTTCCATCTGTATATATTTAACCCAAGTTGGAAAAGAGTGGCTCTGTACTGCAAGAAAGTTGTTTTTTTTCCTTCTAAACTCCACCAGAGGTTACTATGAGTGTTGTTAGTTGTTTGTTTGTTTGTTTGTTTGACATTCCTCCATCCTACCCTTCTTCTACCAAAAAGTCCCTGTCAGCACCATATAAGAAAAGGCAGACGTGGAAATAACAAGTCCTATTTTCAACCTTTATGCTCTGCCCTTCTGATTTTTCCTGTCTGGAGGACAAAATTAGTCATTCCACCCACTATCTCAGATTATTTCTTTATATTCTTTTGTATGCTTTCAAGAATACATCCTCAGAGTCAACTTGAACTTCAATGTTAGAAAATTACCAAAGAAATAAAATATTACCCTCTTTGTTAAGCATTTTGGCCATATTCCTCTGGGTGTCTCCACTTTCAATATCTACAATACAGTGCTCTTTTGGTGCCCTTAAAGATGAACTTGCTTCTTTATTAAATGTATGATTTCATAGAAAAATGCCACCTCTCAATTTATGAATCACTCTTATCTTTACTCTTTACCTTTCCTTCTCTTTGTATTTTCTCTAGTTACATAGTTCTAAATTATTTCTGACCAAGCACAAGACAGGCATGCTGTAATCCTGAGTTTGTAGCAATCATTATTCTCATTCCATTGGTGCCATTTTATGAAATGAAGTCCCATAGACTTCAAACACAATGACAAATCCTTTAATTTTTGCAGACGTCTATGACTGTGCTGTAAAAAATGATCTAAATGCTACCTTTATCTCCCACTCTAGAGTGAGGCATGTCTTCCTCATCAACATATTATTTCCTCCTATTTTGTTCTTCCCTATGCCCTGAAAAAGAGGGAAAAGAGAATGATACTCCAGTATTGAACTTGTCCAAATTGCTCTTTGTTTGATTTTCTGCTTTACTGCTGGCTAGATAGACAACTTCCTGTCAAGATCAGAGGAATGGGGCCACAATGTCAGAATGACAGGGGCTCATAATGTAATTTAGGTTGCATCATACAAGTCCTATTTCCCAAATGGGAGAGCTGATGACTTTGGATGAGTTTTTTATGCTTTTCATGACTTGAGAGTCATATTATAGCTATCTTGCAAGATAGTGGTGTGGATGAAATAGGGGTCCCGTACATGCCAAGTGCTAAAAACAGAGCCTGACATCTAGCCAGTCCTTAGACAATACTAGTTATAGCTGTAACCACTATCATTGCTTCTGTTGCTGCTTCTATTATTAGTATAGTGTTTTTCAATATGTATTTCTAAGTGTTTTATTCTGGAGTTCCCTCCTGGCCCTTCTCAATATCTATGCTACATAATATTCCTTTCAGAGAGGGTGCTATGGGTCAAATTTGTGTTAATTCCCTCACTTCACATGTAAAAGTACACATGAGTATCAAGACAGGGAGATATCCTTAAAGTTGGTGACTTTAATCGAAGTAGATGATCTAAACATACTTAAATGTGAGTCTTGTTTCCTACACAATACCAATGATTTTAGATCTCCTCCACAGAGCACAAGTGGAGAAATCTGTTCCATGCTATAAAAATAAAATGAAGAAAATCTCTAAATTATAAATATTTTAAGCTCAGTCAGGGCTCCACAGAAGTAAGAAAGCCAATTGAAAATAATATTGCTGTATTGTAAGTTATTTTTTAAACTTGTCAAATGAACGGTTTGCATAATTTCATTTAATCATTAGCTCTTTATTTGATAAATTAAAATTGACTGAAATATTGACTTTTTTTTTAGCCAATAGATGACCTGCAGTTTTATTAAACTCCGAGAGAAAGCAGTTAAGATATGGAGTACAAAGTCTCAGTAATGACACCATAGCCACAGGAATGCATTGAAAAATACATGTGTTACTCACTGGCAAACACAAAAGCTAGGAATAAATCCCTACAAAACTTAACTTCATCCGTGACATGTGAATTTATCTAAAACTCAAGAGCCTCTATCAACTCTGGAACAAATAATTGCATACATCTAATTACCACTTCATAAATTAGGGTCATCATAACAGAGGTAGTAACCAGCTATGTATTCACTTTTGTGAACACCTCTGTTTGACAATATGTCCCATCAGTACCACAATTATTGTCACTTTACCAAAGATGAGCCCATCAGAAAAATTGAAAAGGTGTCAAGAAAGAAGGCAAAAGTAGCATGGTCTAACAAAATTTGATTTCTGATCTTGTCTTGAGATAAAATCAAATATAACTTCCCCACATTTGAACATGATCTAAAGACAAGAGCAACCAAAGGTCATAGAAAAGTATGATGAAAAGCCATTCCTTGGGCTGAACCAATGGAGGTAGTCTTCTGGGATCTCAGGGTTTGAGAGACTCTGTGGTATATATATGGTGTATAGTTGACCTTGCAGGACATTTCCAGTGCTACATTCCAAAACCCTAATACATAGTAGTCCTGAAATTTAACCCTTCTTCCTTTGTGGCCCTAAAAGCTGCAAATCGTTAGATTCTTAGGTCAGTCTTCAACTATGGATAGAGAGTTTCCTATTGGGCTTGAAGGTTCCAGGATCTGTCAAAATGATAGTGAGTATAATTGGTAACTTGGCCTTTGTTAAAATGAAATTACTACATCAGAAGAGCAAAACAAAAACATGATTAGTTAAGATGCCTTCATGTAATTGAGTTTACCTTCCTTAGCAGAGAACACTCCAGTGGGGAGGGAGACTTTGGGTTTGTTAGAGTCACACAGAGAGAGGCAGGATGCAGAAAGCCATTCTTGGCCCCTCTAAGACACACCCATCAGGAATTCTCTAAGCAGAAGATCATAGAAAAGCCATCATGTTCCATTGGAATTCAAAGAGGTGATGGGGTGGTTGAAATGGAGATGATATACAGTAATCTATTTCTTTTGATTTGGCTTTGGGCTGGTCCTGACACTGATCCTTCACTCCTAATTAGCAGCCATTGTTTATTTCTATTTCTTCACTTAACTTCCAGTGAGATATCAATAATCCAAGTTCTTTAATAAAAAAAATTCTCTTCTCCTTTCTACTCTCTAATATTTAGGCGATTTTAAACAGAGAGTACCACCAGTTTCATCATCAAGAAAAGAAAAAAACTCCAGGACTCTGGGAGATTGGGGTCATTGAGGCAGGTTCCTCCAACATGGAGAGTCTCCAAATCTAGCAGAGAACCATCTTCCAGCACTTCAGCTGATAAGACCAAATTACGTATCAGGAATCAAAAGTAAAGTGATTGACTAAGTAAGATGCATCAAAATCAAAAGTAAAATGCAATGAAATGCATGGATGCAATGGTGGTCAAAGTCTCTTAAGATATCTGGGAAGCCTATGTCTGTGTCTTTTCCCTACTGTCTGAGATCCCTGTGTCTTCAAGGAACTTGAGAGTTAAGAGCAAAAAGAGTTGATCACAAAATTCTGTCAAAGATGTCATTGAAAAGGATGTTGGGGCAGCTGGTGTAAGTGCTTCCTTTGCAGCAGGGATATATATATATATATATATATATATATATATATAACACATATATATACACACACATACACACATACGTACGTATATGTGTATGTATATATATATATATATATATATATATATATATATATACACACATATATATACACACACATACACACATACGTACGTATATGTGTATGTATATATATATATATATATATATATATATATATATATTCTTCCTAGTTAAAACCACAAGTATTTGAAATACTCCCAAAGGAATGAAATCTCAGACCTGTGGAATGTCAGTCATGGAAATTAAATGAGTACCACGTGACCTAGCAAATGCCACTGTGGAAAATAAACATGTGATGCTGAGCAGACTGGCTGTTTAATCGTGGAGATGACAGGCAATCACTTTCCAAAACCACGACCAGAGGTAGTGCTCTCAGAAGGCTTAAATCAAGAGTCTTTTAGAGAAAATGGACTATTCGTCTGTGATTCTCCAGCAAATTAAGGATCTGCTCTTGAATGCTGGACAATGAAACCCAGGACAAAGCAGCTACACACACACAAATGTACTCTTCCCTTTTTTTGGCCACAAAAGACCAAGCTGTTAAGTACTGGCTTGCTCAATCCTGTCTGCAGCTGTGCAAAATCAAGATCTCTCCATTTTAAAGGAACACAAATGACCACTTAACTCTGGTGTGATGCTAGTGGGGATGTGAGCCAGGGATGGGAAGGAAAAACATCAGAGAGCTAGAGGAGAGAGAAAAGAAAAAGGAGAGAGAGAAAAATAGATAGAGACAGAAAGAGAGACAGAGAGATACAGAGAGAGAGAGAGACAGAGACAGACAGAGACAGACACAGAGAGATATTAGATGGGACTAAAGGGGCAGCTGAAAAAGTTGCAGCAAGGAGAAGGAAAATGGTTTACACAGAAGGAAATTTGAATGAGGACGGACTGAGGACATGGGAAAAGGAGACAGAAGCCCACAAGTTGGGAAAGGAAACAATTATGAAAGAGACATCAAAAATGGCTACCACAGAGACAGAGGATGAGCAGTGTTGTGCTCCTTCTCTTTCAGATAGTGTTGTGAATGCAGGCAGCTTGGCCAGCCAGATGTGCACAGCTGGAATCAATTGGGGTGGCTGCCCAGGCCTGCCTAGTGGGGGCAATGAGGGAGCGGTGGGAAGCCCTTCCCTCTGGCTTAGCAGGGCTTGGTTGGGACCTGCTGACACCAGTGGCCTCCTTGGGAGCATGTGACCCACTCCAGCCTGCTGCAGACTGAAAGCCAGGCCCTTATTTTCACTGAGAAGCCTGGTATAAACACTCAAATAGAGATACTTTTCTCCTCACATGCAAGGCAAAGAGTACAGATGCTGCCCAAAGAGCAAAATCCTTTGCCAATTAAGCCTTCAAAACATTAAAATGGGAGTCCAATGTTTCATAGTTTATGCAAGCAAAATCTTCCCCCAATATATAGTCGCATGGTTTCTATTTGCACCCCTCTCCTCCTCTCCTCGGGGGCTCTTTTCCAGATTTAAAGCATCTCAACTCATTTGATTAAAATATGCTGTAACTTCCAACATATTAGATCCATCAATCCTGAGCATGAGATATTAAGGGAGTGACACATGCCCAGTGCCTACAGTCAAGTTGCGTGCAAACTCTTCTATGTTTCGATATGTCTCTGCAGAGTCCCAGGACTTTGAGTCAAAACCATGGTAAGGACATGATAATGTACCCAGCTAACAAAACCAGACTTATATTTGTTCTTCGAGGAGGCAACGTGGCTAATTGAAAAGAATATCCGAGCTGCACCTAAGTCAACGTGGTTTATATTTATTCCAGGTAGTACACTGCCTGGCTGTGTGAACTTAGGCTCATGAATGACTTTCAGGACATTGGATTTCTCATCTTAATGCCATGGAATTAGAGGACATCTAGGGCCCTTTCTAGCATTTTGTGATTTTTGCTGTAAAATGTTCTCAATTCCCCATAGTGCCCTTTCAACCAATTACAAAGCCAGTCTTGGATTCAAAGAAGGTATTATTTGCTCAGATTTCTTTTTAGACATGGAGTAGAATTTTTCTTGCCCATTCAGGTATGTGAGAAGAATGCTACGATTTAAAAAAAAAAACCCACAAACTATTCACTATGAAAATTTAATTTAGGAAATAGGAATTAAATTAAATATTTCTTAAATCACTTTAATGAGTTTACAAAATTGAAGTAAATCTATTTGTTCTCTAAAGATAATACTTGGAGCCTGAGATTCAATTCCATCTTTCAAATGACTTGGGGTGGGAGTAGAGGAGCAGGGAAGTGTATTCATATCTGAAAGTGATTAAATAAAAATTTAATCCTTAATTATCCTCCTAACAGCTGCTAATGGAAAAATCATACATGCTCACCAAATTTTAAAGGGCCTGGGCTCTGTGCTTTCAAATTAAGATTTTTTTTGTAGTCATTTGACTTTTAAAGTTATAATGAATGTCTGTTTTTCAAAGCATCCAGCATAATGCAGGCAGCAACTATTTTAAGAAGTATTATGTAAAAGTAATCTGCTCATTTCCCACATGGATCTCTGAACTCTCATGAAGCTGCTTGTTGGTCTGCAATCTATGCTGCTGATTTCCACCCAGGATCTCCTCTATCTCTCACACTGGCATGGAGATGTTCCCCTTACCAGACTGCACTAGAGCCAAGTTTGCCATTGTGGGGTCTTAAAGCCAGTCACATTAGCCCCCGATGGGAACACAGTAGCAGTGTAAGTGCAGGGGCCCTACCTTGACCAATGGAATCAGAAATTCTGCATGTAGAGGCCAACCGTCTCGTTTTAACATGTCTTCCAGTTGATCCTGTTGGTCAAGCCTAAGAAATGTGGTCTTAAAGGAAGGGACTTGGAAGGAAAGCATGAAAAGACTAAAAGGTAGAAGGTCTCAAGATAGATTTTTGCTTGTTTACTTATCAGTTACTGGTTACTTCCCTGATCACCCCCAACTTCTATCCTAGTTGAATGGTTTTTTATATTGGCCTAACTGTAGCATGTTCAAATTAAGTGTTTAAATAAGATGATTTCTCTGACTTTTTCTGTATCCCAGCTCAATCATACTTCCTCATCCCTTTGACATGTCTCCACTGAGATCTCTTGCCTTTAGAAAGTGCTCTGTTACCACAATGTGTTGACACTAAGACAAAACTTGAAGTGAAAGCATTTCATTTGATTGTAATGTTTATCAAACATTCCACTCATTGGGTTTGTGAAGAATCTGAATTTTTTGAAATTTGAACATTGATTTAGAACAGCAAAGATCACAAAGATCAGTCTATAGATGCACCTGATCCACAACTATGTTCTTTTCAGAATGACACAGATTTGCATCATTTGCATGAAGGAGAAAAGTTTTGCTTTTATTTTTCACTTTTGTTTGCTTGTTAAAACCAAGTATTCAACTTAAATGACTTTTGGCTCTGGATTCTATCCTTCAAACTTCTTGTTGCTCATATGTTCTCTATGTTTATTTTAATGATATTTAGCAAAGCAAAAATTGGAAAACCTCATTTAAAAATTATGGTAGCAAAATGCAAAATTCTAGGAAACACAGCTACAGATAACTTCTAAGGTTTCTATATGCTTTCAAAACCCCCTACTCTCATCTTCATCTTTACTGTCTCAAGCTTAGGTGAAAATAGGTTTCATCTCAGCTCTTATGACACCATCAAATTTTAGTGTTTTTTTTTTCATGAACAAAATAAGTCTATGGTTCTGTCCAGACACTCCCAGGGCTAAGGCTAGCCTATCCAGAGCTTGACACAAGACTCAGCACATCTCTGCTGTAATGGAGACTAAAGGTTTATTATTTTAGAATAGATTTGGCCAGAGATTCTTCTGAAGAATGACAAGTTTCCTCCATCATAATTTTTAATAGTCTACAGCTAATGTCTTCCTATTTCTTCAAACTCCAGACCAGGAGAGACTCTATCACCATTGTCAACTAGAGGCTGCTATTTGTATTCACTACCTGTTCTGGATTGAATTGTGCCTCTCCCAAGTGCCTTTCCAATGTGTTGAAGCATTAGCTTCTAGGGACCTCGTACTCTCATCATATAAGGCAGAGCATCTAAAAGGGAAATTAACTTAAAATGATGTCTTTAGAGGTTCCGGGAAGATGGCGGAGGAGAAGCTGGAATCTGAACAAGCTCTCGCATAGAAAGCAGTTTTAGAGTTCCAGTGAACAGTCCTAAGCCAG